>NC_072737.1:22932469-23005175 GCF_026930045.1 Uloborus diversus | reverse complement strand
TCTTCCAACGGAGGTGGAACAATGGAACATTGCTCCACCAAGTTATGCGTGCCTGCTATTCCCCGAGAAGTAACAGGCGGAATGAAACAAAGTTTGGTCCATATACTCGTGACTGCTATGTCTCAAGAAATAATGAACAGAATCAAACAAAAACTTATCGACAAGCAGCCCTTAGAGGGTACAAGAGCTGATTCTGTTTTGACATTAATGGCTGAAAAAGGGGGGGGGGGTGCAGTCGAACGTTCTTTCTTTTCCATTGCGAGTGCTATATCTCATGAAGTAATTCTACGTTCTGGATGAAATCTTTACTAATAATAAAGCTTAAAGTCTCTCTGTCTGTCAGGATCTCTGTGACGCGCATAGCGCCTAGATCGTTCGGGCCGATTTTCATGAAATTTGGCACAAAGTAAGTTTGTAGCATGGGGTGTGCACCTCGAAGCGATTTTTTAAAAAAATCGATGTGGTTCTCTTTCTATTCTAAGTTTAAGTACAAAATTATAATAAGATGGACGAGTAAATTACGAAATTATCATAACGTGGAACCGTAACATGGGCACAAGCCAATTGGCGAGAAAATTCACCACACGTTATTTGTAAATATACAGGCGAACCAAAAGACATCTTAATTTTCTATTACGGGCAAAGCCGTGCGGGTACCACACTATTTTGATGTATCCTAGACGTCATTCATTTCATGAGCCATTATATGTTTGAAGTATAGCCTTATTTTTTGGTGCCATTTCAGACATTGATGTTTTTGAAATGTTATCTCATGTGCATTTGTAGATATTTATGTATCTGAGATGTCATTAATTCATGAGCCATTATATGTTTGAAGTATAACCTTATTTTTTGGTGCCATTGCAGACATTGATGTTTTTAAAATGTTATCTCATGTGCATTTGTAGATATTTATGTATCTGAGATGTCATTCATTTTCTGTTCAATGAAAAAGAGTGACGATCCGAGGCGTCGTTCATTCCATGCGTCATAGTTTATATGGATGTCTTGGAGACGTCATTCCTTTCAAACATCATTACATACTTTTTAACCTCTCTGAGGCCTCATTGTACCTCAGGGGGTAACTGGTCAAGTTTTCGAAGACTTCAAGTCAATGTCGTACTCCATGAAGGAATTTGGGATGAATTCATTAGAATTATGTTTTTTAATGAATGTCTCAGTAACGAATCTATTAATATTTTTCATGTGAAAATGTAGGCCCACAAAGTTATCAGAATTTTTATTCTTTCTCGTTTTCTGTGAGATAGTTAGGGTTATTTTTTTTTCGTTGAAAATACAATGCAAAGTTCGCTTAAAACTAAAAGAAATTTACGGATTGAGATAGGAAAAATATTCCTCACAAATACAAAATCTCAGAAATTTTAATACTTTCACGATTTACCAATTACTTTTTTTTACTTTAAAAAAAAGTATTTTTTTGAGCAATCACGATTGCTTATTGTTCTTATTTGACTGTTTTTGGCGTTACGCTGATTTTATTTTCCCGCCAGCACCCTCTGCAGCATCATCGTCGACCGGCCGCCTCACGATGCTGCTCCTCTTGCGAAAACCGTGTCCAGGTTGCGTCCATATCCTACACACACACGCATACATACACACACTTACGCGCACACACCAACACACAAAAAATCAAGAAGGCAAAGACCCAATCGTGGAAAGACTATTGTACTGACGTCGGTTCACAACCCTGGACTATTTTATATAAAACTGCTCGTGGCAAACATAAAAATCAAACAGCTCTAACAACTATTCAAACTAGTAGTGGTGGTTATACTACGGATTTCGACGAAACTCTGAATACATTAGCAAACCATTTTGTTCCATTTGATGACAGGAAATTGGATAAACCACATCATACTAGACTGAGGAAACTCGTTGATAGTCCTATGGACACTCTAGACGACTTAAATTTTTCCGAGGAAGAGATAAAATCTGTTATCAGTAATATGAACTCTAAGAAATCACCCGGTGAAGATGGAATCTCTAGCAAAATCATTTCGGAAGTGTTGGAGAGATTTCCTAAATTTGCTGCTGCAATTTATAATGAATGTTTATCAAGGGGACTCTTTCCGCGGGTTTGGAAGAACTCTTGTATTCGATTTTTTACAAAACCTGGAAAGGAGTCATGTCTCGAGCCTTCAAAATTTAGACCAATAAGTTTGCTCTCTGTCAGTGGAAAGGTTCTTGAAAAATTACTTATAGAAAGAATTATGCATTATTTATACTCAAATGACAAATTAAGCCCTAATCAGTATGGTTTTACTCCCGGTAAATGCACTACTGATGCCATCTTTAAGGTTACTAATTTTGTGAAAGAAAGTTTAACTAACAATTTACAGGTTCTTGGTATTGCTTTGGACGTCAAGGGGGCGTTTGATGCTGCTTGGTGGCCCGCTATTTTGAATCAACTTAGAGAGTTTAACTGCCCCAAAAATTTGTATCTTCTTACAAAAAGTTATTTTTCAGATCGTTCAGCGTGCCTTCGCACCTTAACAAGTTGTATAAGAAAATTTGTCACTATGGGCTGCCCGCAAGGCTCTTGCGGTGGTCCGGGTTACTGGACAATTTTCTATGATTCGTTGCTTAGATTGGACTTTCCGAGGTGTGCTGAAGTTGTGGCATTTGCAGATGACCTTTTCTTGTTGATTAGTGCCAAGACAGAAACAGAACTGGAGGCGTATGGTAATATATGTGTGTCAAAAGTTGTGGACTGGTCAAACAAAAACAAGGTTACATTTAATTCTGAAAAATCAAATATTATTATTTTCTCTAAGAAAAGAAGAATAAATAACATAAATATTTACATGGACGGCAACTTCTTAAAAAGTGTTAGCAAAATGCGTTACCTTGGTGTGATCATCGATAGAAAACTTCGTTGGAAAGCACATATCACTGACTTGTTTAAAAAAGTTAGTGTTGTTATGAATTCGCTATCAAGAATGGCTAGGGTAACCTGGGGTATTGGTTCAAAGGCTCTGAAAATCATTTACGAAGGAGCAATAATACCTTTGATGATCTACGCATCGCCGGTTTGGGTCGATGCCTTGTCCTTCGATTACAACAAACGAAGGTTAAAGACGGCACAAAGATTAATTGCCTTGAGAATAATCAAGGGCTTTCGTACAATTTCTTATGAAGCTTCTTGCGTAATCGCGGGCATTATACCAATTTGTTTGAGGATTCAGGAGAACACTGAAATTTACTATAGCATTAAACTGAATCCTCAGAAGGCAATTGAACCGGAACTCACCCCTGATCACTGGACTCACCCTGCGAAATTTAGTACTCTCAACCAGGTTGTTAATGGGGAGCATTGCATCAATATTTTTACTGATGGTAGCAAAATAAATAACAGCACAGGTTGTGCTTTTGTGATCTACCATTGTAATACCGAAATTAAAAACAAGCAATTTAAATTACATTCTAATTGTTCTAATAATCAAGCTGAGGCTTTTGCTATCCTACAGGCTTTAAATTGGATTTCTTCTTCTGATAATTTTTTATATAGGAATTTTAATATTTATACTGACAGTCAAATTCTAATTTTTAACCTCCATAATAAAAAATGCCATTCGGAGATAATTGAAAAAATTCGTCATGTTCTTTTAAGTTTATATGAGAAAAATTTTAATATAGACATTCAGTGGATCAGGGGTCATGCAGGAAATCGTGGAAATGAAAAAGCAGACGAGCTTGCCAAGTTAGCGGCTCAATCAGAACTTCCAATTAGTTATAAAAAGGCTCCAAAGAGTTTCGTTTCAAGACAGATACACGAAAAAATTGTCGATTTGTGGCAAAAAGACTGGCTTATTACTCAACATGGGAAAATAACTAAAAGATTTTTTCCATCTGTTCATGAGAGATTGGACCAAAATCTTAATCCCTCATTTATACTCACCCAAATTTTATCTGGACACTGCAGAACAAGAGAATATTTATTTAGATTCAATCACGCGACCTCCCCTCTGTGCTCTTGCGACCTGAATGAACTTCAGACTGTTGATCATGTTTTATTCTTTTGTACTCAGTATGACTTTCTTCGATATGAACTTTATAAACAAGTTATAACAAGTGGACTAACGTGGCCTCCAAAACTGAAAAATTTGCTTGCACCTGAGTACATAGTGCAATTCCTTGAATTTATTCACAGTATTCCTTTTCTTTGTCTTTGAATTTGCAATCTGTTTTTCATCTTTGTCTGTCGCTGTAAGGACACTTGATTTACGTTTTGTTTTCTATGCATCTTTAGCTGAATGTAATAGATTGTGGATGCATGTGGTATGACTTGCGTCATGGAGCATGCTGTAAATAAATTATTTAATAATAAAAAAAAAAACACCAACACACACTCCTACACACACATACACACACTCATGCCTGCACACAGATACAAACACACATGCCTACACACACACACGAACGCCTATACGCACAGCACTGCATACACAACACTCACACACACGCACCCACACACTTGCGCCTACACAAACACACACGCGCATACATACACACACACGCTCGTGATTGCGAAAAACATAATTTGAATTCAAGATGCCAAAAATTCAAATTAATATAATTTTTTTTTTAAAATACAACAGAAGCATCATCTCAACTTTACTTTCTGCGAGACTATAATTATTAGTAAACATTCTTATTCAATTTACTTCTTAATACTCTTTTTAAGAAAATAATTCGGCTTAACCAAAAAAATATTGATGAAACTTCATGGATTCTACTTCCAACTAAAGCAATTTGCACATCGGATGTTGTTTTGCTTTCGTTACACGTGGATCTTGAAAAGAATTTCAATAGTTACGGAATGGGGTATGTTTACATTTAATTAAGTTCTACATTTGAAATTGGCTCGCAGCATTGAATAAATCTAACAAAGTTCGCTGAAAATAAAATAATCCCCGCCGAAAAAACCCTGTTTTTTTCTTTTCCAACTCGGACGGATTAAATCAAAAAAAGTCGTTCCAATTCGGAAATGGAAGAAAATCAATATGTTTTAATTCTTAGCAGTAGAGGGAACAAAGCTTTTTTGTAATGTTTTCGCAAATTCTTCAAGTGTTTTTAGAAAGAATGCAGAAAAGTCGATGATTAAGTTTTCGAACTCTGTGAAGTTTTTGAAGTTTTGTGGGAAATTTTTTTTTATATTGTTGCATTGATTTAAAAAAAAAAACCCGTTTAGAAGAATTTCTTTTGAAAAATCACGCAAATGCCGATAAGTTTCAGTTGTAAAAACCAACAATTCAATTTTGTTAGCACGTTTTTATTTTTCCTTTTAATTTAAACCTATACCTTTTTTAAAACTTATTAAAACTAAAACTTAAAAAAACAATTCAACCGTTTATAACCATTTAAGCTTTCATACCTGCAGTAAAGGTAGCATGTATCTCTCAGATGCTTTATTCTATTACTAGTGTGGTACCCGCACGACTTTGCCCGTAGTAGAAAATTAGAAGGTCATTTGGTTAGCCTGTATATTTACAAATAATGGATGATGAATTTCTCTTGCCAATTTTGCTATGTTCATTTGCTGGACCACGCTATGTTAATTTGCTCGTCGATGTTATGGTTATTTGGTCGTCCACGTTATTGTAATTTGCTCGTCCATGTTATGATTATTTGCTCGGAAAAATGTTCTTAAAATTGGAATAGAAAAAGAACAAAATCGAATTTTCGAGAAATCGCTTCGAGGTGCACACTCCCATGCTACAAATTTATTCTGTACCAAATTTCATGAAAATCGGCTTAACGGTCTAGGAGCTATGCGAGTTACAGAAATCCAGAAATCGAGATATCCTGACATCGAGACAGAGATCCAGGCTTTCAGCTTTATTATTAGTAAAGATTTTTTACGTTGAAACCAAACTTCGAAATCAGACTCCGAATCGTATTTGTTTTAGACTCATCCGTCTTGGCTAACCATAACCGTGCTGCAGGCAAATAATCTCAAATGGAAGCAGACTTTATTTTCACGTAGTTGAAAATCTTTTAGTGCAGTAGTGAGAGGTTCGCAAACATGGCACTCTACTTTGAAAAAAAAAAAAAAAGAATTTTTGGCACCTTGAATTCAAATTATGTTTTTCACAATCACGAGCGCGTGTGTGTATGAATGCGCGTGTGTGTTTGTGTTGGCGCATGTGTGTGGGTGAGCGTGTGTGTGTGTGTGTGTGTGTGTGTATGCATGTGTGTGCGTGTTGTGTATGCAGAGCTGTGTATGTACGCGCGTGTGTGTAGGCGTTCGTGTGTGTGTGTGTATGTAGGTATATGTATTTATGTCTGTGTGAAGGCATGAGTGTGTGTATGTGTAGGAGTGTGTGTTTATGACTGTGCGCAGGCATGAGTGTGTGTATGTGTGTGTAGGCGTGTGTGTGTAGGATGTGGACGCAACCTGGAGACGGTTTTCGCCAGAGGAGCAGCATCGTGAGGCCGGTCGACGTGACGGCGGTGCTGGCAGATGGTGCTGGTGGGAAAATAAAATGATAGGAATTCAAAACAGTCAAGTGAGAACAATAAGCAATCGTGATTGCTCAAAAAAAAAAAAAAAAAGATAAAGGCTAAGATTCAAGGCTTGATGAGCCCAGAACGGCGAAACTGCAGTTTCTGGATGCGGACACTGAGCGAAAATGGCGGTTGATTTGTAGCTGAATATAAATGAATGTTTTTTTAGAATATTAAATTATAGTAGAATTGTACAATATTAAGACAATAACAATTATGATATGTTAATGTAAAAATAAGTAGCACGTTAGATCAAACAAGGGACTTTTTTTTGAATGAAACAATTAACAATTTTAGCAATAGCTACAATGTTTGATAACAAAACTTGAGAATTTATTGAGACAACATTAATGAAACTTTCGTTTCATAGTTCCAGAAGTACAAAAAAAAAAAAAAAAAGTTTAAGATTAACTTGAATTCTGACATTTTGAATTCAAATTATGTTTTTCGCAATCACGAGTTGTGACAGGACCCTGCTCATTGTTTCTAGAAACGGCTTCTGTCCCCCAGAGCCTGCCCCTCCTCCTGGGCGGTTACGTGTGTATGGTTGTGCTTGTGTGTGTGTGTGTGTGTAGGCGCGCGTACGTGCATGTGTGGGCTTGTGTGTGTGTGTAGAACTGTGTATATGCACGTAGGGATGTGTGTATGTGTGTAAAGGCTTGTGTATGAGCGTGTGTGTGTGTATATGAGCGTGCGTGTATGTAGGACATGGACGCTACCGACCAGGAGAAACGGATTCCAGGAGGCAGTGCTCGGAGCCGCGCCTGCAGAGGACGGTGGGCTTTGGTGCTGCAGAGGCCACCTGGTCCAAGCTGAAAAAGGCACGGACACCAAAAACGGTCAAATGAGAACAATAAGCAATCGTGTTTGCTCAAAAAAAAATTGAATTCTGAAATTTTGAATTCATATTATGTGTTTCACAATCACGAGTTGCGACAAGACCCTACTTATTGGAGTTATTGTTTCTAGAAATGGCTTCTATACCCCTAAGCCTGCCCCTCCTCCTGGACGGTTACATGTGTATAGTTGTGTGTGTGTACGCTTGTAGACGTGTGTGCAAGTGTGTGTAGAACATGGATGGCATCAACAAGGAGAAGCGGTTTCCGGGAGACAGTGCTCATAAGGACCAGAGGAGCCGTGCCTGCAGAGGACGGTGGGCGGTGGTGCTGCAGAAGCTCCTGGTCAAAGCCGAAAAAGGCATGGACGTCATTCAACGGTCAAGTGAGAACAATAAGCAATCGTGATTGCTTAAAAAAAAACAAAAAAAAAAAAAAAACTTCAATTATATGCATTAAAACATTTTTATACAATCATTTTCAGACATAAGTTCAACGCTTTTAACTAATGTAATTAATACAAGACAACCCATATTTCTTAATCTCTTTACGTATAAGATAACGTGAAAGCTAGATAACATAAAAAAAGACTCATTCGGGAAAAAACAGTTTAGAAATTTATTATAAAATATTCTAAATAAAAAAAAAGTTAATAAATGTTAAATAATAAAAAGTTAGTTATTTCTTTAATTTAAAGCTTCTGAACACGTTGTTTTTACACATCGAATAATTAACATATTTATTAAATGTAAACTTACTTGAAAGAAGCGTGTTTTTTACGTTAATTCCTTCAGTGTTTAAAAATCTTATTTCAGAAAATTTTTTTGATGAACTTTTTTTGTGTACGTAAGGTATATGAACCACAAATTTTAATTTAAGTCAAATTATAAGGTTTTTAATGAGTTAAAGAATTTTAAGTTTTTTAAAAGCAATATTGTTATTTAATACTGAGCATTTTTTTGATTAAAGAAATCAAAATATTTTTTGCACTTAAAATTCACAGAAAAAAAGTTAACCAGTTAGTTCAATTTTGTAAGCATTAAGTGCTCACATTTTTTAAAATATTCACTCATTACACCTATCGTGTACACAGATTCCCAATTTACTGACATTGCTTAGTAAACACTAGTTTACTATGGAAAAAAAATTGAATTTTGACATTTGGAATTCAAATTATGATTTTGCAATCACGAGTGTGCGTGTGTGTGTATATAGGAGTGTGTGTTTGTGTCTGTGTGCAGGCATGAATGTGCGGTTATGTATACACATGTGTGTATAGGTGTGTGTGTGTGTATGCGTGTTTGTGTATGCGTGTGTGTGTAGAGGTGTCTGTGTGCAGGCATGAGTGTGTGGGTATGTGTGTAGGTGTGTGTGTACATATGTAGGTGTGTGTATATGTATGTATGTATGTATGCGTGTGTGTGTAGGATATTTACGCAACCTGGAGACGGTATTCGTTAGAGGAGAATTATCGTTAGGCTGGTCGACGGTGGTGCTGCAGAGGGAGGCGGGGGGAAAATAAAATCATAGGAACGCCAAAAACAGCCAAATGAGAACAATAAGCAATGTGATTGCTCAAAAAAAAAAGATGAGTAATGCTGAAAATACTTAACAGATTCCTGGCTTATTCTAATTTACAATTTTTGACTCAAATTACCTGTTTGAAAATCGGAAAGAAAAGTAAAAATCCATTTCCTTTTACATTAAAAATACGAAAGTTGATTATAGGAAAAGATTAGCACAATGACGCATTTTTTTCATTTCAAATTATTACTGAACATTATTCTCAAATTGAGAACTCATACGTGTAATTAACTGCCAATAAAAACTTAATTGACCTTTAATTGACCTTAATTGAACTGAGGTGAAACCTTAATAATCTTATATTCAGTAAATTACCACCCATTAGCCAGGGCTAAAGCAGAAATACATGAAATACACCACCAGTTCAGTCATTTCCAGCCGAGGACTGCAGTTTCGTGCTTATTAGCACTCATTACTTAAGAGGTTTTCTATCTCCAGCTCAGTTACTTTCCTATGCCGGGCTGATTGAGTGCTAATAAGCACGAAACTGCAGTCCTCGGCTGCAAATGACTGAGCTGGAGGTGTATTTCATGTACTTAATAACCTTAGTTATTCTCTTTGTCTGACGACATTTATTTCAAGTGAAAGAATTTAGAGGCTACCTAGAGCCTTGCACTCTTGCAAATCAATATTTACGAAAATATGTTCTACAATAGTCCACCACTGCGTTTATCTTCCACAACATGTTTTTTTCGTGTCTTTAATTTATTCGTGCAGTTGTGTTTTCTTACCATGCGTAAACATACGCAAGCGTTAAGCCCCATTTGATTGGAGAATGTAGGGGAATGTGGGACAAAGTGGAATAGCGGGGCAAAGTGAAATGGTCAAATATTTGCTCTGCTTTTAGCGCCACCTCTCGTGTAATATCTTAGCTAAGCAGTAACTCACGTAGTCTATTCTCGTCAAGAAAAAATTAGCTTTGAAAATCAAAGAATAAAATAATACAAGCAATTTTCTAAAATTGATATTAACATTGTAATATTTTCTGTAAGTCAAATGCTGTTTTTGCAATTATTAAATGATAAAGTCGTTGTAATTAAAATTTTAATTATTAATATTCATTGCACTTTTTATTTGCTTACTATTAAGCATTAAAAAAAATGCTTTGTACAGTTAATCCAGTGCATGCGGGGCAACGTAGATTGGCAAAGTGAAAAATCTTATTTCATTTACTTATCCAATCCGCTGTCAAATCACTAACGTATTCATTTATTAATTATTTCGTTTATATTCCTTCATTTAGTATAATTATCTCATGTATTTATTCATTCATTCACTTATTTTCTTACTCATTCCCTATTTTATTAACTGATTACTTTTTCTCATTTATTACCATAATTATTTATTTATCCATTCATTTATTGTTTCATTTCCCCTATATTTATTCATTAGTTTTTTATTTATTCATTTTTTTTGATTAAAAACATTTTAAATCGAGTAAAAGTATTTCATTAGAAAAATATTTTATTTTTCACTTTGCCCCATGAAAAAAAAAGAGATGAATTATTACCACCTTTATTTGGCAGTACGAATTTACTGCCAAAAATAAAAAATATTTCAATGCAAGTTTTATTATAAAATACATTGTTCTTTTCTTATGTACCGTAATTTTCAGAACCAATTTCCAATTTATTTATTTTGAAAAATGCAGTTATCTTAACTCTTTCACGTTGCTCCACATTCAACAGCATGTTAAAGCATACAGAGCATCTCTGAACCTTGAATTTCCTCATCATACTTTCCGCAATTTACTTATATATATTTTTTTTTTTTTTTGTGGTTTTCTAATACCTACTGGTCTCCTATTCGAAAGAAGATTTCATGGTCCTTTTTGTTGGAAACAGCAATTTTGTTTTCAAGCCCGTATTAAGGGTCACACTGCTTGAATCGGTTACTCCGTTCTTTTCCAGTTACGTCGTTATCTCTCCTCATTTAGAAAAATAATTTCTGTTAATTTTACCTGCCGCAAATTTCGCAAGCAGTGTGTGCCACAAAACTATTCCTGAAAAGAAAGAGCTCCGAAGCATGATAATAGATGGCGCCACACGAATAGAAATTCATTCTGAATTTCGAATCGGATCACTGTTTCTAAGACAGTTGAGTGCCGACTTACGCGAGGGATGCGTTCCAAGACTCCTCGCGTAAGTTGAAATTTCGCGTTGTGGAAAAATATATGCATACAAATTTTTTAAAGCATACCAAATACTTTTAGGCACTTATAAACACCCTTCAAACGGCTCTAACGCATTCCTTAACCATTACAGTTTCTTCCATAAAGAACTGAACTTTTACTGTATTTAAAAAATAAAAAACTGTTATTCAACATGAAATACTTAAGATGCACAAAATAAATGACCAATGGGAATAAAAGATATAAAATAAAACAACACGGTACGCACTGCATACAGTAAAATTAAATTGATGCACAAAATAGTACTGTACAGTAGATACAGTAGCAATATTTACGAGTTAAAAAATGAGGATATTAGTGATGATTTATGCTCCAAGATCGGATCGTTATTCTTATCTAATACATTTTTAAATACGCTTCACCTTTTATTTAAAACGTTTCAATTTGTGGCTACATCTCCTCTACCTGATATTTTATTAATCCACAATGCAAGAGCGCGCGTAGCTTCCATTTTCATAATTTTTACTTTGCTAGACTGCTCTGCAAGCTTCAATATTGAAACTAAGTTCTAAACTTTTACGGACATCTTTTTGTTTTGACTTTTAATTGTACATATGGAAGATTCACTCATACTTATTGTCGGGCTACCTTCAACGTTTTGTAATTGTTTAAGCATATCGAGAATCTTAGCTTTTTTAAATTTTTTATCAGAAACTTTCTTTTTCTTCACATTTTCAAACTTTAGAGGAAGGTGACACTAAAGTGCCATTATGGTTATTTGATGCACTAGACTAGTTTGGCGTGGGAACTTTGACTGTCAGTAATGCTCAAATGGACGTAATAACATTTACGAAATCAATATTTAGTAGCCAATAACGAAGCTGATACTTCCTTCTAAAAAAATTCATGTTGTGGGCGAAAAATTCGCGTTAGCTCTAAAATTCGTTACTCGTGAAAAATTCGCGTTACAGCCATTTCGCGTAAGTCGGATCGCGTTGTAGCGGGAGTCGACTGTATGTGAATAATGCTAGGCTATCTATTTCCTTCAATTTCAAAATCGGAATTTTTTCTTTTATCTCATTCATTTGCGAAAATGTTAAATATTAATTTTATCAGTAATTATTCATTTAAAGTACTTGCTTAAAAATAATTTATAATTCGTATTGATATCACTGTCTTGAAAACGAAGAAAGTGGGACACAGTATATTTATTATTTGTTTTACTTCAACTTGATATGCGTTTTTTTTTCCTTTCTCAGATCATTTAAAATCTCCGAGACAGTTTAAAACACCCTCCTCAATACATCAATGTCTTTTCTTTATAAATGTCGAATGCTAGCTAATAACGGTTTCGATCTTTCGATGAGAGTTGGAGAAGAGCCTCAGAAAATACGCTGTGGTAATCCTTCTACGTTTCTCTAAAAAGGTTTTATGCAGAAGTGCTGAGGGACCCGGATACCCTGTAGCGCTTTGAGCCAATTTTAACTCTTTTGTACCCGTAGGAGTACTCATCCTGAAGTATTACTTGTATATTTGAGAATTGGTAAGTAGTTATTGACTGCTTCCCGATCATTAAAAGCAGTAAAATATTTAGTTGAAACCTATCCCGCTAGGAAAAGTTCAAATACTGTTGTTTTTCCAGGATATTTTTGTGTGTGTGTTTGGGGGAGGGGGGGGGGTAAGTGTGTTTGAGTTCTGGGACGGGTTTTTACCACTATTGTTTTATCGGGCTATTTAAACGAAGATTCTGAAAACGAACTTCGAAAAATAAATGTTAACAAATAACATTTTCATTGAATTTGATAAGGAAGTCATTTTACCGCGTTTTCCAATAGATATCAATTGAATTGATAAGATACAACTTATGTATAAAGCTACACGCAATTATGACGAGTGCGCCAAAATTTAGTCTTGAATAAAATATCGAAAATTTTAAAAATAACCAAATACGGCAGTCACGGTTTCTCACCAGGGAATCACACATTTGAGGCAGTGAGAAGCAAAGAGAAGTAGCGGCAAAATGAAACATTAGGAGATAACCAGTGCAAATGGTGAGTCTCTCCTCCGTCTTGGGGCAAGAGATAGTACTAGTAGCCCTGCTGCTGTACAGCATGATTTAGAAAAAACGTTTCAGTGAAAGGCTACCTAGGACATTATCGTTAAACGCGTTTTACTCTAAACTTGAAAAGGTTCACTTACATCCCTTTGATTCTCATCGCCTCAAATAGGGTAATAACGGAAAAAGTAGGAATACCTAGCAATCGAAAGAGATATTCAAAAATTTTTAACGAAAAAATTATTTGCCCTCGTGACCGTGTTATCGAGATATAAGGTCTGAAAGTGCGACGAAATAGTTAGAAAAGAGCCAAATATCAAGACTTGGCGAGACGTTGATGACATCGCGCGGTTTCACCGTCTGCAAGTGTCAAGACATCCATCTGTAAATGGCGTGAAATATGTCTTCCGTTACTCAACGAAATCGCTAACAGTGACACGAGGGCAAATAATTGATTCATCTAGAAATATGTTTTACAATGCTCTTTCATATCCTTCAAAGCTTCTCCCATGAACTTTTTTTGACTTCTTTTTTTGCTACAGTAGTTCCATTTTTTCCGGCAGTATCATTTAAGAGCCATTTTTCTTCTGGTGCAACTTGGAAGATCTTGCATTGCTATTTTTTGATCCTTTTCGTAAACTTAGCATGTTTCTAGTATGCTTCCAAAGAAATTTCCACAAATTAATCTGGAAAAATCGATCTTATTCTTGCACAAATTACAAAACAGTGTACGGTGTGTGTGAATTAAAAGAATTAATTTATTTCACTCATTTCACAACATACATTTTAGTTATTTCTTGTTGAATTAAGCAATCGAAAGATGCAGTGCTTGTTACAAGCGGTTACATTTGTCACACACAATTTGTTACGTTCGTCAAGCTGATAACTTATTGTTTCAATATTTTAATAAAAGTTAAACATTTTAAATGCATTCCACATAGTTCTTGTGAATAGAAAAAACACAGTTATCTGTGTTACAGTGCTGTAAAAAGTATGGAAGAGAAAGCATGACGTTTTGAGACGAACGTAACTGGCTCTTCTGTACAGATGTCAAATTAATGCAAACATAGAGAAAAAAATATATTCGACGATAGAAATTAAAAAACTTAAACCTGAGCTATTCTAGAGAAAACATAATTTGCACCAAGTGTATGCTTAAAAGATTACAGTACTTTTCTGGAATGGTTTACATCTAATACTTATATGTTTTTCTTGACGATCTTCAAGCAGTAATCATTCGAAGCGCGGTACCTCTTGGAAAGACTGGTGCCAGAGTAGAAAATTCAGAATTTCAACTTTAAAGTGGTGCATAAAATATTAGTAATAATGGAATTTGATAATTTTGGCCTGCTGGATAACATTTTTTGTGGAATAATTCAAACAGAGAGGATCCGACGCTTTTTTTTTTACGTTAAATTCAATTGTGTGGTAATTTACTTTATTTCTATTATTTTAAGCGAATAAAAAAATTAAGATAAACTTAATTGTGAGGCATCCTCTCACTGTTGAACTTGCTTTACATTTTTATTTTATTTTTTAGTTCATATTGCTACAAAACATGGATTTTTAGTTTTTTAAACAACTGCTTTTTATGTTATGTGCTTCAAATTGTTAACTTTATACATATTTTATTATTTCTGCCCCAAAGTATCTGAAAACAGTACAGACCCTTTTAGTCAGGTAGTAAGATATGCAGCTCAAATGATCTTCCAGTATTTTCCTCCTAATTTCCTAACGTTTTCCTACCATGCACTCTCAATTTTAGCTCAAGATCTTCACTGTAAAAAAAAAAAATTGTGTAGTCTTGCATTATAAAATCGGTGGCAGCATAGCTGGCTTCCACTGCTCTGTAGTTTCTTAACTGATATAACTGGTGTAAAGTTACGCATCGCTTGTGGAAGGTTACACCATTTAAATGTTACTATAGCATAACGTCTCACTCATTTCTACGTAAGGTTACCCCAGAATTTTTCTGTATGCTTACAGAAAAATTGCTCGAAAGGTTACACACAAGCAAAAATTAAGCTTTCATCTGACCTTCTTGAACGTGTACTCTTTTTGACTGTAAGTAGACTTATATTTGAAGTTAACTATTTGATTGTTTAAATTATCCAGATATGTTAGATGATCAAACAATAATTTCTTTCTATACGTTTTAAATTGAAAGCACAAAAAATAATTAGTAGCTTACAGTCTTTTGCTTTTAATCATCAGTTATTCAATATTTATCAAGTTCATGCTTTTTTACAACCAATATACATCAATTATTTATTAATTCTTTTACTAACAAGAAGTTTTTATTGCACTAAGAGAGGAAATAACACACAGGGCACCTGAGTGGTGTCCGAACCCACAACGCGAGTCTCACAGACAGGTCGCAAAGCAAGAGTTTTTGCTTCGCTAATAAGAGTTTATCGGCTCTGCGCCGATGTTGATCTCTACGAATGCGCTTTGAATTCTACCGACTGCAATTAGGACTTTAGACAAATCGTAGTGCAAAGTTTCTCCAACAAATTGAAATTTAAAACAAGAATACTGCACACTCCAGAATTCTTGTAAAGTTACGCTCATTAATACTGGCAACCTTACGCAAATGATTTACACTGTTGCACAGTGTTTCGATTAGTAACTTTGGTATTGGGATAATGCAAACAATAAACCAAAACATGATACTTAGTTAATTGTTTATGTCTAACTCCCCTTCCGTCACGTGAGTAATATGGTTCAAAGTTACGTATCCGTTTGTAATTGAATAATTCAGTTGAGTTCCAGACATCATTTCATCACACAAAACCAAAGTGTTCCTGATTTCATAGGTTTTATTGTTCAAGATGGGTATTTTTTATACTGGCAAGTGCTTTTCCCCCTAATTTAATTAATCTATCTGATAGTTAAACAATATAAATTTTTTTTTAAAGATGAACGACGGATTTTTTGCCAGTTTCAAAACTTTCAAATGATGGCAATGACTTGTACCCTTTTGTACCCGGGCTAAATTTTCTGTGTATAGTTGCTACAGCTCTCCCATTAATAATAAGACGTATTACAGTGAGCACACTCGATTACAACATGTTTTTTTTTTTTTTTTACCCAAAGCTTTGGATGCTTCAATAATTCTTCAAAGAAATCCATACCCGAAAGAAAGTATTCCAGAGAAAAAAAAATGTATTGTACTAGAGTGTGCTGATTATAATACGCCTTTTTAATAATGGGAAAAGTGCAGCTATTATACACAGAGAATGTGGCCCGGGAACAAACGGGTAAAATCATTACCATTACTTGAAAGGTTTTCAACGAGCAAAAACTCTTTCGTTTATCTTCAAAAATTTTTTAATATTGTTTTATTATCAGATAGAGTAATTTAATTAGGGAAAAAAAGCACTTACCACGATAAATAATATCCATCTTGAAGAATTAAATCATGTGAATTTAGGAACACTTTAATTTTGTGTGATGAAATGATGAGTTTTGAACTTGACTTTTGTCCAGCTAGCTTGTATTAATCGAAACACTGTGTGTTGTGCAAGAAATAAGAAGTACCCTATACCTCAGCAGTGAGAAATGCGCGAAAAAAAATATTTATGATATTTGATCATTAACGTCTGTTTAACAGAAACATTAGCCATTATTTTGAAATATGAGTAACTTGTTAATATTTTACCTAATAAACAACGAAAACGTTGTTTTTTAACTGATGTTACACAAACTAATTTTTATCGGAGTTTCTCACATCCCCTCGAGTGAAACTATTATACGCATGAAGTTTTTACTTTTTTCTTTTCAAAACAGTACGCCTGAATGCATGCAACAATTTCATAAAAAAAATCCAATCATCCATGGATTCCTCAAGTTTGAGAAATGGCTTCTTTTGTCTGCAGAAAAACAACAGATAACTGCCGGCAATAATTTATCTCAAAGCAGCCGTTAAGACTATTTTATTGTTCATTTCCGATATTAGTCTTTAGAAAATCTCGAAACGGATGACTTGCGGGAAGAAATGAAATGTCATCAATTTCCACTTACGTTCCCGATGCAGCTAATGTGTCCATACTCTTTTGTTACAAATAGGTTTCGTCAATGTCTAATTTAGGGAGATGTATCGTAACTTTTATTTAATTTGATGTCTTAATTAATCATGTATAATTGATGTTGAAGTGATAAATATTAGTATATTACACAACGTCAAATAAAATCTATTTAGAGAAAACAAAGAATATACGTGTGCATATGCATGTATATATATATGTATGTGCGTATGCTCCCTATGCAAATCCATAGTTTATGTCGGATTTCGACAAAATTTGACACCCGAGAAGGAACGCAGGGAGAAGGAGGGGAGTCGAACGCCAAAAAAGAACTGAACCGTTCGAATTTTTAACTTTAGGATCCGAAAATGGCGTTTTTATATGTATGAGAGCGACAAAATGCTCGCAAAAAAGATAATAAAATATCCACAGAAACCTGTGATTTTTCTGCATAAGATAAAATTTGTTTCAATGTTCTAAAGTAATTAGAACGTGAATTATATATATAACTGTTTTTAGCTCATTTCATTCTAAAATATAAATAAGCCTTCAATTAGAAATTCATTGTTGATCCCGGTCATTGTTTAGCAATGCTTTGATTAAAATTTGTAGCTGGAAGAGAATCATCGAGAAGAAAGATCTGTTGCCATTTTTTCCTCGAATATGAACAATTAAAATTCTGGCTTTTGTTTTGAGGCTTTTCCTGTTATCGAGGGGTTTAAATTTTTCCTTTTTGGTTATTTTTTCGCAATCTGTCGGGAAATTTTGCAGACTTTTTTTTTTGTTCAAGTTTGATTCTTGAACGCGTGTCGCCTGACATAACTTTTATTTTCGAGGTTGACCATGCAAAGCCGGTCGATGCAGCATGTAATTGAATAAAAGTAACGAGAACTAGTTAAAAAAAAAAAAAAAAAAAAAAAAAAAAAAAAAAATTTAACATATTGTATTTAAATTATGTATTTCGCAATCACGAGTTTAGATAGGACCTTATTCTTTAGGTTTCTTGAGCAATTCTTTGATAAAAATAATGAACGCAAACTTTTGAGAATTCATAACCATAACGACCAAACTTAGTCTCTGTAAACGAATATCAAAAGCAACGACCTAGATACGTAGTCTGTTCAATAAATACGCGAACTCATGCAATCTAGTGGCATGACTCGAACTATAGTCCCGCTAACTATCGGTGATAGTTGCATGACACCCAATGAGCTGTCAGTGCTTGGCAGATCGCCAAACTGCGCGTATGTAGAAAGTTGTGTTAGTTTCCGTTGTCCTTGTTTTTAATGTTCGTCGAAAATGGAAACTAATAAAATCACGGAAATTGGTGAAATCACAGTTCTCAAACGTTTGAGAGATCGCGTGCGTCGTGTGTGACCAAATATGACTCAAGGCGATGAATGGATCCTTCACCACGACAATGCACCAGCAGATTCAGCATTGGTTGTTCGCCAGTCTCTGGCAAAAAATTCAGTCACCATCCTTGATCATCCTCCTTTTTCGCCAGATCTTTGCCCCTGCGACTTTTTCCTGTTCCCTAAATGCAAAAATGTGATGAGGAAACATCATTGGGAAGATTTGGTTTCAATAAAGCGAGAAACTACGAGACAGCTAAAGAGCCTAATTTGCTGAGGACTTCCAAAAGTGCTTTAAAGAGTTTAAAAGAAGATGGGATAAGTGCGTTGCAGCGAATGGAGAGTACTTCGAAGGGGAGAAAATTGATGAGGACTAAATTTTGCAAAGCATTTTTTTATGGCCTCAGTTCACGTATTCATTGGACAGATTACGTATTCTCGTCGTCATGGTAGTCTGAAAATCAAAGGAACATCAACGACGGTCAAATGAAACAATAAGCAATTGTGATTTCTAAAAAAACTAAAAACTCTCAAATTTGTGATGTCAGAAAAATATTTTACTTCCCTTTCCTATGTGAAGACTAACGCTCTAACTAACAGAAAGATCACATAAACTAATCGCGTATTTAACTTATTAGAAGATACATTTAATTAAATTTATGTGGAACCGCACTAGATATACACGATTACTACTTGATTATTCTTTGAAAACTCAATCATTCGTAATTAGTAGATTGTATTTAACTCGGAGCTTTAGACTTTAAGACGATTATTGAATTATCCGAGGAGCATATGATTATTTGACGAGCATTGGATTTGTTTCTAATCAGTAATTTATGCAAAGATCATTGGATTATTTCATGAGAACTACGTTATCCCATGAGACCTGGATTACTTGTTTCGGAAGTCACTGTTTCATTCGTTAAATGATCAAACAGAGCTAAACATAAAAGAGTTTTAGCTGTCCGAATGCGTTTCGCATGGAAAATTAGTGAGTAGCCTGTAATGGCAATAATATCCTTTTAAAATATGTGATTTTGTTTTATTAGCGTAGAAGGGGGGGGGGGGGTCTAAAAAGTAGGGCTGCGAAATCGGACTGAGATTGGGATTAAGTAGTCGGAGTCGGGAATCGAAGGCTTTAAAATTTCATGAGTCGGGAGTCGGTTATTATCCCTCCGAGTTTGCATTTCGGTCATGGTTGCCGAGTAGGAGTTGGATTGGTTTTGAGATTAAGGAGTCGGGGTCAAAATCGAAGGCTCTAAAATTTGAGAAGTCGGAGTCTGTCATTATCCCTCCGAGTTTGCATTTCGGTCATGGTTGCCGAGTCGGAGTCGGACTGATTTCAAGATAAAGGAGTCGGAGTAAAAATCGAAGGCTTTAAAACTTCAAGAGTATGAGTCGGTCATTATCCTTCCGAGTTTACATTTCGGTCATGGATGCCGAGTAAGAATCGGACTGGTTTTGAGATTAAGGAGTCGGGGTCGAAATCGAAGGTTTTAAAATTTCAAGAATCGGAGTCAGTAATTTTAACTCCGAGTTTGCGTTTCGTTCATGGTTGCCGAGTCGGAGTTGGACTGATTTCGAGATTAAGGAGTCGGGGTTGAAATCGAAGGGTCTAAAATTTGGGGAGTCGGAGCCTGTCATTATCCCTCCGACTACTTAAAAGAAACCTGCTAAAAATTAAAAAAAAAAAAAAGCTAAAACTTCAAAGTTGAATCGTTTTGAAACAGATTTTTTTTATTAAGTTTATAACGCTTCTAGTACCACTAATTCAAGTACCGCTATCTATATTAAATGCTTATGTGCCGCTACTTGGTTTGAAGCTGGTTGTTAAAATTCTCACATATCAATGGGATCTACCAATCAAGGTGCCAAATGAGAAAATGATTGGGAGTCCTTTGGGAATGCACTTGGCTTATATATGTTAGAAAGATAGCACTATTAAAATATTTCTAATCCTCTGATAAATTAAAAAAAAATCTTTCTATTCCAAAAATGTTTATGAATGAAATCAATTGATTAAATAATATTTTTGCATGTTTTGTTTACTAAGCATGCCATATTGCAATAAAAATAATGAAAAGTACTAGCGTATCATGAAAACAATTAAGATTAATATTTTTGAGAAGTGATTTTTTGCTTAAAAAGCTATATTTACGAAAATAGTTTGCATCCCAGTTGTGATGGGAATTTTTTAAGTTGCTTTGTGTAACCACAATAAATATACATTAAGTTACTAAAATGCTAGCTCATATTTACATGACCCAAATGAAGTTTAATTAAGAGCCAGAAACTTTTCGAGGCAATTCGTTTTCAACAATACGTACTTACTAAATAATAGTCCTTATCTCTAACCAAAATTTCTTTTTCGAACTCGAAGCCCATACGCATTTGGCGGAGGACAAAAGAAAATAAATTATGAGAAAATTTTTGTTTCATTTGCTAATCCTTTAATTACACATAAAATAAAAACACCTGCAGCAATTCTCGTTTGCTTAGTGATAATTTATCAGGGACCGCATTCCCCTATAATTAATCATTAAGTTTAAGTCTAGCAAATATTGCCGTTTAAACTGTTTGCTTATGAAAATAATTATCTAGTGAATACTTCTTGAAGTAATTGATGTAATTTTTCTATCTCATGTATTTATATAACATCCTCGGCGTTCGAAAAAGGTTGGATACACGGTTACAAAGTACAAGATTTATGAATGGACTCTTTGGTGAGGTAGATTAATTTTAATGCATTGTGACACTAATTCCCAAGAAAGACAAAAAAATTTCTTGGAAGCGGATTTAATTTTATAATGAAGTGATAATGATCTTTTTTTGATGAGATAAGCTTTGCAAAGGTTTAGACGAACATGTTTAGAGAATTAATAACCCTGAGATAGAGTTTTATATGAAAAGTAGATGATGAATCTGGCAACCCATTCTCTTTTGAGGGAAAACACGTAAAAAAGAAAGAAAAAAGATGTAGTAAAATTATTTGCTACATTAACCAAATTTCCAAAAGGGATCATTTTTACAAAGCAAAAGTCTGATTCGAAATACAAAAAAAAAAAAAAAAAAAAAAAAAAAGTTAGTTATTTTATACATTACTTGACTTTACTTCGAGTTATTGACTTTATTAAACTAAAGAAAGAGAGAAAAAAAGTTATATTACATCTTAATCTAATCTGAATAAAAGTACAGGTACTCGAACAAACAAAAAGAAAAAAAAGGAAAGAAAAAAAAAAAGAGAGAGAGTTTATAGTCACTTTTCTTTAACAGCTGAAGTGATATAAATTTGTGAATTTCAATACAAAATTTCACTTTATTTTTATGTTTGTTTTATAAAAATATTTTTGAGGAACGGGTGGCACGATCAGCGCTCTAAAACTGATGGATGGTTTTTCAATTTATAAGTAGTCGAGCGCCGTGCTATTGTGTGTGTAACTTGTGTGCCTTAACTTCCATAGTTCAGTTTTGTTTGAAAATCATGTTATAATGTGCCCCACTAGCGCAGACAGACTTACCTTCTGATATAGAACGCTTAATTTTTATTCCTCCCCCCCCCAAAAAAAAAGAAGATAGCAATTTTTTATTTCAGTCATTCATTCTATTTTCAGTCATTCATTTATAGTATTATTCATCGTTTTTTTTCAAAAAAAAAAAAAAAAAAAAAGATGTGATTTTTCTTCTTTTTTTTTTTTTGAAAACAATTCGAGAAATTTTTTATGAAAAAATATATAAAGTTCTACTATTTTACTTGGTCTTTTATTTACTTTTACGTATCTATTTCATCAGATGCGAGAGGCATACTATGTTTTCAGAAATCACCTTTAAAAGTTAAAAATGCATGTTTGACATAACTTGCACTTTTATTTAATTAAGAGAATATTGACCGCATGACAAAAGACGGTGTTGGTATACGGGAAAGTAGACTCGTTTAGTTTTGGAAGGAACATTCGTTGAAAAAAAATGTCGTCTTTAAAGATTTTTTCTATTTTTTTTTTCTTTTTGTATGTGAGGAAGTAACTGTGGCCAGTCCAAATAAGAAAATAAAATGCTTTTGAAACTTGATTTAAAAATACACTAATTTATAAATTGTTCTTTTGACTGGGGGCGAGGGGGGGGGGGTTATTGTCTGATAGCAGTACTCTTTGTATCATGTTTTCGTCAGTCTGTACTTAGCGTTATTGCTTCACACAAATACATGATTTGTTGTATGATGTTTTAATTAATCACATTCATCAGATTGTTATTTAAATTGTATTGTTTTGTTTACAAAGTTAAAATAAACAAAACTGGATAAAATTCCTGCATGAAGTAAACAATGGAAATGTGTTGCATAAATAAAAACAGTAACGTGAATGTACATTCAGAATGGTACCATGAGTGCCACATTAAAGGATATCTTTACGAACTGCCGTTATGGATATTTTTGACGATTTAGATTTTTCAGCAATGCTGTTCATAGAATCGTATTTTCTTATTCATGTGAGCGAACTCAATTTACCATGAGTGACTACTAAATGGGAAGGAAAATTATTCCAGTTTTATCGAGAGAAAAATATTTCATCCCTGCTTTAAATATTGAGCTGATGATGGTAAAAGAGCATTGTTTTATGATACACATCTGCAAGTAGAATCAGTTATTTAATTTCAATGTTTATTGGAATTGTAAGCTTTTATTGTTTGGAAGAAATATTGTTACAATATTATGCGTAGTTTCTTTGGTTTTTCATGTATTGTCTGTACAATGTAAGCTGGATTTCGATTGGTGGTATTTATATAAAGTTTGAGGGAAAGTTTGTGTATAACAAGAAGTCATTCTCATAAACACATTCCGGAAAAAAAATCTTTAAAAAATAAAATAGCGGTAGAGTTGGGCATATTGGAGCATTTTTATCTTCCTGGTATGTAATTTCTTAAAAATACTAGTTCGCAGAATTAGTCTTGTGTTATACACTAACTAGCTGATGAATTAGAAATCCAAGATCAATATTTCATCGGACCACCTTTTGCAAGGATAAATGCTCCGATTCGTTCAAGAATTGAGCCTATAAGCTTCTGGAGTGCATTTACATCTACAGATGCCACTATGCAGCCTTTTAGATCTTGTAAATGAGATGGAAGAGGAGAGCGCTCTGTCGGATGCGTCTAACCACCATATCGCACACATTGTCCATTGTCTATGGGGCTAAGATCCGGTCAATGGGAAGGCCAGGGAAGGTGTTGGACGCCAGACTGATGCTCAGCGAACCAATTTTCATTACTTCTGACACGATGTATACATGAAATACACCGTCAGCTCAGTCAATTCCAGCCGAGGACTGCAGTTTCGTGCTTATTAGCACTCATCAGCCCGGCATAGGAGTGACTGAGCTGGAGGTGGAAAACCTCTTAAGCAAGCCAAGAGTGACTGAAGTGTGAGAGTGAGTGTGAAACTGCAGTCCTCGGCTGGAATTGACTGAGCTGGCGGTGTATTTCATGAAGTTTTCATTACTTCTGGCACGATGTATAGAGTGCCAAACAAAACTGGTAGCTAATACAGAATTAGCACTGACCAGACGAGTGACCAAAGCAATGGTGCGGTTCGGCTCGAATATTGAAGGCCAGGCATTTATATTCAGTAAGTTACCGCCCTCCAGCTCAGTTAGTCCTATGTCGGGCTGATGAGTGCTAATAAGCACGAAACTGCAGTCCTCGGCTGGAATTGACTGAGCTGGCGGTGTATTTCATGAAGTTTTCATTACTTCTGGCACGATGTATAGTTGCATTATCATCCATGAAGCATCCGTCACCATCAGGATAAAAAATGCAACACTGCAGGGTGCACTTAACCTGCCAGTATATCTAGGAATCTTATGGTTGTGTGTCTTCCCTCGAGAAACAGCACCACTTCCATGCCAGCAGAACATGCTCCATATCATGATACTCCATCCAGATCCTTGCACAGTGCGAGTAAGGCAAGAGGTTTCGCTCAAAGGTCTCTAATTCATTGGTCAGTGAGTAATATGGACGTAGTTTGTTGTTGTATCGAGAACCTATATGCTTTTGATTTAAAAGACAATTTACGGCTGTTTTAATATGTTTATGATACAATTAGGTTTCAAGAAAGATGATTAAATCAGAACTAGAGGAAATCGCTTTCTAAGAAGGGAGTCGTAAACAGCCTTGATTGAGTAGAAAACATTGTAGATTTCTCATCAATGGGAGTTTTATGCTGCCAGACAGAAAAAAAGGACTGATTTTTTCTTTTTTTTTACCAAGCAATAACTGAATGATCACCTGAAACTGAATCATCGCTGCAACGGATTGGGATATGATGATGATTAAAACCACTGATTTACCAAGGATCAGAGCTGCAAGTAATGTCGAATATCGCTGCAGCAAGAGTTTACTCTATCGAAAGAAAAATCCAAAGATGGTTTAATGGTAAATACACAACTTTTTTTTTTGCGAATCACCTTTAAATACCTGCGGAGGCGGAATGACGACAGACTCTAATTCAAAGGCGGATCCAGAAAGTTCTTATGGAGGGAGCATTTGATTTTTTAACTCGCCTCTTGTTACGCATCTGATTTCAAAATGTTTATGTGAGGAGGGTGTCACAGCATTTTTATTAAAAACTATTAAAATACAGAGATTTTGCCAAAGAGGCACCCGAAATTATTCCTTTCCTTTTCCGTTGAAAGGGGTATTAGAAAATTGCGTTTTAAAACTACAATTTAGTAATAATTCTGGGGAAATGTTTCAGCAATCCCTTCACTCTCCCTTACACCATCGTCGTCTAAAATTCGCTTTTTGAAACTGTAATTTCCAAAGATTACCAGAGGATAGTCACTGTACCCCTTCCTTCTCCTAACACTGACCGAGCTGTCTACAATCTTCTTAAATTTTTTTAAATTACCGGGAGAAGACTTCCAAGCTTCTTACAACGCCAAAGATCGTAAAAATTGCCCTTTCAAAACTTTAGTTTCGAAAAGTTTCCGTAACTGAGTTTGGACCCTATTCCTTTACTTAACATCATTGAAAAAAGGGCATACACTTGAATTTTAGGACTTTAATTCGGAAAAAAAATCGCCGGTACAGGGTCCCTCAAAGGAGGGCGATTGTCCCCATCGCCCACCCTTGCATTTGTCTTTGCTCTGATTCCTAGAATTTCTGAGCCTTCGACTCAGACTCCTTTACCGCAAAATCAGTGGATCCACGACTCTGACAGAGTTTCAGACTCGAGGGAAAATGACCGATTCCGACTCCTTTACCCCAAAATCATTCCGACTCCGACTCCACAGCCATGAGAAAGAATAGCCCTGAAAATACATCGTTTTCTTTCGTAGCATAGTGAGTTAAACATCAGGATGAAACGTTTATGTTTGCTTTTTCCCCCTCAAAAACTAGAAATCGAAATGCAAATCTCACAAATGTATTAAAGTGTTTCTGTTCACACCCAAGTTCTTTTTATTCAAAAGAGATCCTGGTATTTTACAACAATTTGCATTTTATTGTTATAATGACTTCAAACACGAAAAAATTTAAAGCTCTTTTGTACCCGAAAGCAAAATGCCTTCACGTTCTTAAGAAATTGAAATGCAAATGCCTTCGGAAATACATTTAAACGCTTAAACTTCCAAATAAAGTTTAAGAGTACAACATTATTGTTCTGTTACAAATGTTATTTTGTATTTCATTTCAAATGCTGTTGGGCTAGTGTTCAAACATAATGGGATTTGCAAATATTTTATGCGTAAGCATTTCAGTGTTGAAATTGTGCAAAAATTGCAGTGTTTCATTTTTAGATTGAAAATTGTAGATACATTGTGTGTGTGTTTAATTTAAAGAATAGTGCAGAAGTTGAATACGGGTTCTAAATTTGTATACATGCTGGATATAAAATGGCTGGCAAAACGTTATTTAATGACATTCTGATAAATGTTATAAAAGAATTAACAAAAAAAAAAAAAAAAGAAAGAAAAAAGCGTTTTGGTTTCATTCAAACAGTAATAGATAAAACATTTTGAAGATTGGTTTTAATTTAGGAATTAGATGTATAGGGGCATTAGTGTTTCGTTCAATTTGAATAATCACGTTGTTGCGTGTTGATAATTAGTCACCCTTTTTATTCTTGCTTTTAAATATTAGTTATGAACACATTGATTATTCTACAGCTAAAAAAAAGATAGAACAAAGCAGTTATAATTAATATCTTTAGTGATGTACGATAATAATAATAATAATAATAAAAAAAACCTAGCAATAAAATTAATAATAAACAATAACAGCAGCAATGACGATAACGATAATAATAATAACAGACATATTCAAGATAATAATTGTGATGTTCTTGAAAAAAAAATAAAGATCTAAAATGATTTAAACTGATTGCTCGTAACTACACTGTAAAAAATCTCGGAAAGCTCTCTGAATATACAAAAAAGATTTCCGTAATAAACAGATTCGTACGCCCTCAGCAGTTTTCTGCTCTTATCAAATACCTTTCCCGTTTAACAAGAAAGTAAGAGTCGACGCTTGCGCAGCTCACACGGCAATTTTATAGTCCAGCACCAAATCCAAACTGAAACTCGTGAAAGCACGCAATGAAAACAAAAGAATCTTATTGCGCAAGAAAAAAAAATCGGTGATTTTTTTTTTTTTTTGTCTTAGAGAAAAATTCTTTGGAATAAACAAAATCCTCCTGCCAAATGCATTTTTCTGATTTAAAACAATAAGTTGTTCTTCTCTCTAGAAAAGTAAGAGGAAGTGATGACTCATGTGCGAAGTAACACTCAATCAAGGCCATTAGTAGAAGTTTTGTTCCTCGCATGAATTCACTGAAGATAATTTTAAAGTCTTATATTTTCTTGATAATGTATCGTCATGAGATTGAATTTGAAGCTATGGTCACTTATTTTTAAGTACGAAGTGCAACTTCTCGACGCATGCTCGCGGAAGAAATACAAACTGAAATTAAAAACCAAATAACTGCCGAGAGGACGCCATGTAAATTCGTTGCGTTGCATAACTTGTGTAGGTAATTCATTTTTTTCTTGGATACTTTTCTTCTTTCTACCAAATGGGACATTTTTGGAAGCAGAATTTTATTCTGTCATAAAAAATCACCTTTTTGGTGACCAAAGCCTGCAAAAGACCACCACCGACGAATAGGTAAGTCGCTTTGCAACTCTATTACTTTAAAGTGATTTAGTTCATATAAATCTCGTTAAAAAAAAAAACTATTTTCCTCAGTATCATTTTTTCGTTGTGAACTATTGCAATTTGAAAATATTTTACATTACACAGAACACATATTTAAAGTGCAAGTGTGTCTAGTTCTATTCTGTAAAATTTATGAATTGAAGATTATAAGTGTTATTGTGTACTTTGTTTTTATGTGTCAATCTCAGTTAATATCGGGCTGAACATTTATGTATCAAGCATTATGAATTAAATGTTATAATATGCAAATTGTCAGGTTTGATAGTTCGTCTTTAAGGTTGCATGTTTTCATTCTCTTGTAAACAGTGTAGCTAGATTGTATGAAGTAAAAAAAAAAACTATCTCTTGTAATTAAGAACATAGTGCTTCAGTATTATCTAAATGACGATATCTCTTTAAATATTTGCATTAGCGAAACGCTTTAAATTAGTTAAATGTGTATTAATTTCTTTAACAAATAGATTCATATATGTATTTAAAAGTGTCTTCATTTTTTTCGTTTTACGAGCCTCAATTTTACCAAAAGCAAAAAAAAAAAAAAAAAAAAAAAAAAAAAAAAAAAAAAAAAAAAGATTTAATACAATAAATAATTTTGTATTTTTACACCATACATAATTTATATGATACTTTGATTTATAATTTATATTATACATGAAATATTCCTATCTCAGCAGAGCTTCATTAGTACGATTTATTTTAGTTGCAATGTACCTGCCCTTAAGAGAAAGAAGCTGCAAATATAACAAACAAGAATTATTTCTCAATAATATATTTTTGTATATATATGAAATACACAAGCAATGAATAGCAATGAGAAAAAGAAAATTAAAAGTAGCAATTATTAGAATAAAGTTGAAAGGTTGAATTCGGAGCTCATCAGCCGTGGAAGATTCGATAAATATGGTCAAAAGACCAAAAGATATTAAACTACTTACTAAATAGAGAGTGTTTAAGCTCTAATATATGCATTACATTGGGTCAAACGCACCATATGCTAAACTATATGCAACAAACAAGAGCTTAAACCTAAAATTAAAAGTAGGGTTTTTTTTACCTCGGCTAAATTAAGAAACAAGTCCCTATAATTTGTCTTCCTCAGGACAGTACCTACTGCATGCATACTAGTTTAATGTAGGACAGTCAGGAGGAATGAGTCAGTGGAAAAAATGGAACAGCTGCATTTACATGCCAAAATAAAAAGTAATATTATTTCATGTCATTGTTTCAAAAGTGATCATTTTTAAAAAACTATGTTATTAATATACAATGTACATATGGGGAGAAGACGAGGGGCGTTCACCACGCAGACTGTGCCATTGACATTTTCAGGGGGTTGCTTTTTAAGGGGGGGGGGCGCTTTATAGCATTTTATGGGTGCACCGTCACTCTTATGGTGGGGGGGGGGGATTCTCGTATATATGAAATGGAATAATCATGTAATAGAGTTCAATGTTTTAATAAATAAAATATATATTGCATTTTGCGCACACTGTAAAAATAAAATCAGTAACCTATTTTGAATAAGTATTTATACTTGTGATGAGCTGGAAAAGGGCAAGAACAGAAGAATCAACCCGAATGGTTCCAGCAGGGGGACTTGGTTTCGTATTTAAATTCATCAATTTCTCTGTTGGTACTTTTCGGTACACTTTGTTCGTCAGAGAAATTGACTTAGGTGAACGAATTCCGGAACGCGAAGGGTGGGTAAGTCCTGTCAAATTTTATCCGAAGATAAAAGATATAAAGTTTGATACAAGATATGTTTTTAAGTTCTGCATTAAAAATACAATATGTTGATAGTTTTGTCTTGAAAATATTGAGAGAAAAACTGAAGATTAAGATTGTTTAACAAACAATCCCCACTCTTCAGAAGGTACCCCCCTCCTCCAATTCCCCGACGATTTTGTGATTAGGAATGAAACTACTAGATTATTTCATAATTTTTCAAACATTTATAACTGTGCATATGTTATGCTGTTAACCATGCTATTTGTCATTAGAAATTCAAAAAAAAAAAAAAAATATCCACGAATGATTCTAAAATTGCTTGTATTATTGCTCTTAGATATGAAAGAATTGAAACTGATATGGTATGCAATACTATAATAAAGAATTATATTTTATAAAAAATCACGGAAAAAGGATTCCGAAATTCTCGGAAACGCTTTTGAAAATTGCTTGGAGAATTCCGAAACACTCGGAAACGTTTTCGAAACTTTCATGAACCACAGCTGCACAGAATACTCAGAAACGTTTCTGAAAATTACAGAAAGAGGATTCCGAAATACTCAGACACGTTTCTGGACATTACTGAAAGAGGATTCCGAAATACTCAGACACGTTTCTGGACATTACTGAAAGAGGATTCCGAAATACTCAGAAACGTTTTTGAAACTTTCATGAACCACAGCTGCACGATATACTCAGAAACGTTTCCGGATTTTTTTTACTGTGTAATATTCGATTAAAAATGGCAATTTAGAATCAAATATGAAAAAAATGAAAGCAGTAGGAGAATTTTAATAATAAAGACAGTATCTGTAGTTAATTAATGTAGTCTTTTTTTCTTCTGTTTTCACAGCAGTCACGATTGCTTAAAGTTTTCCCTTGACCGTAGTTGATGTATCTTTGATTTTATTTTTCTAGGCCGATAATGCAAACTCCTAAGTTCAACGGGCCGCAGCAAGTATCACTCCTTCCGTGCGGGGGCATCTATGTCCTCCGGTGCACGGGCCTGCGCGAGTATATACCTCTTGTATGTCCCTCTTCTTGGGCAGCGACAACTATGACCCCCCCAGAATCGACTTTATTTATATCCGACCTTCTCGAATTTACACAAACGTTTTTGCACAAAAACAGCATCCAACACACGACATCCAACATCCATCCACTGGCTTTCATTTTAAATTTTGACGTCTTGAATTCAAATTATGGTAATCGCAGTTATGATTGCGATAGGAGCCATTTGTAAGCACAAGAAATCTAACGGGTAGGATTCTATCACAATTCTTGATTGCGAAAAACAGAATTTGAATTTAAGGCGACACAATTCAATAGATTGCCAGGGGCTTCATGCTGGATATTGTGTGCTGGATGCTGTTGTTTTGCCATTTTATAAATTAGTAAAGGGTTTTATGTTGAAGAATTTAGATAACTTCTTTCTTTTGATCTTATATTAAAATTTAAAGTTCATTAGCTTTTCTGCTTAATATTCTTTATTATGCACTACCAACATTTTTACTTCAGGTGAAAAAGGGATAACTTCTAGCATTTATATTGCAATAAGTGAATAATATTACATATGAGGCAGTGAGAAGCAAAGGAATATAAGTGGCAACATTAAAAATTTGGAGATATCCAGTACACATGGTAGGTGAACCTCTCCTCTGCCTCGGGGCAAGAGATGGCACTAGTAGCCCTGGTGCTGCTGTACAGCATGATTTAGAAAAAAATTCAATGCAAGCCTGCCTAGGACTTTATAGCCGTTTCACTCAAAACTTGAAAATGTTCACTTACATCCCTTTGCTTCTCACTATCTCATATGTTACTTTAAATATTAAGTTATATTAACTAAAAAAATATATTTTTTATGCAAAATCAGCATTTCTCTGCAAAAAAGACGAAGTAGAAATTCCACCATCAACCTTCTTTAAACTCCTATATGGCGGACTCCAGCAAAAGGTAATTGAATAAGAAGGCTCAAACGGCGTTTAATCTTTCACCAGACTATTTATCTAGTTTTATATCATTAATCTAAATGCTGTTTTATGTGATAAAAGCTTTTGTTCCAACAGAGCATTACTCCGCCTAATGGTAATTTAGGAGTGTGAAAATTAGACAAATCCGACATTAATGCTTTGCAAAGCCAGCCTAAGGCTGTTTCATTTGTTGAGTCCTCAGTGAACATCTCTGGATTAATCACGAGATTAGCTGACGCAATAACACTGAATACTTGCTTGTTTACGATAAGGCGAGGCACATTACTTAGGGTACTGAGGAATCAGAAGATAAAAGGTCGGGATTTTCAATAAGTATTTTAATTATTTTTGTGGGGCTCCTTGAACTTTTAAGTTGATAGTCGGGATTTTCAATAAGTATTTTAATTATTTTTGTGGGGCTCCTTGAACTTTTAAGTTGATAATTCTGTTAAAGAGGTTAAGGAGTTAAATTGCTGAGGTTGAAAAGGAAGAATAACGCTATGTGAGTAATGGTTTCTAAATAATCTATTTATTTTAGTTAAGTAAAAATAAAATAATTCAAGCGTTGTTACAAAACTAAAAAAGGTATACTGACATTTGATGAAACTTAATGCAATAAAACGGCTAAAATTAATTTTAAATTTATCATTAGTTTCATTTGAACTAGTATTTTCATTGCAAAAAATAGGAATTTGTTTTTCATCAAATAAAAAAAAATTTTGAGGGGCTGTCCATTAATGAATCGATTATTTCAGAAACTGCATAGGTTCAGCTAATGCAACTTTTCAGGAATCAATAAAAAGTGATTATTTATTCATTCAGAAATGAACTAAATTCTTAGTTTTTTTTTGACTGATCTAGCCACAAGTAGGATCATTACCTCACCTTAAATTACGTTTTATTTCGTCACTGAAATTAATTAAAAACGCTTTTTAACGTTGGACTTACGCCCTTTCTGCAATAAATATCCTGAAAAACTAGTTTAGAGTGATGGAAATGCAAATCAAGTTAAACAGATATGTTTTAAACTGATTTATGATAGTAAAAAATAATATAACAAAGTGACAAAAAAAAAAAAAAAAAAAAAAAGGGAAGTACATAATTATAAATTCTTTATTTCCTGAGAAAATACATAGTGTATTTTCCTCTTTATCTCGTCTTGTTTTAGTGAAATAATAAAGTATACTGTGAAAAAAAATACATAAACTAACAAACTGAGATAAAAAGCAAAAGTTTTACATGTGTATAAAACTATATTCATCAAATACATCCTCCATGGAAATATTTTTTCCATCCTTCTCTTGTCTACTTTTGTGTACCAAGTTCAATGTACATATTAAAATGACTATGTTCAAAATTGCACTAAATAATCAGCTTGATATTTGTTATTTCTTCCAACAATATGAAAATTTTCCCTTTATACTCAATATTGGCAAAGGTAGTGCAGCCGACAAGCGTTACTTTGCAATATTCTCTTGAAAACCGTCTGTAAAATGCTAGGCTGAAACCTTTCCTTTGATTTTCATTTGAAAATTTAAACATCATGAATGTTGATAATTGAAAACATTTGACGCCCAGTAGAATATTTTTCCAAATTCTCAATTTAACAGATAAGTCCTCTTAAAAAATGAAGGGCACCTGTTTTAGCAATTACAGATTTCATTGTTTTCAACAGATTTGACGGTGAATCTTGATGTAATTTCATGATTTTTCTTATAAGAGATTGGATTTCACATGGTTTTAATCTGTCATATCTGTTTAACATTCGCTTTACTGTCCCAAAATCCCGGTCTTAAAGGACAAATGAATATCCTCTCAGAAGAAAGTCAGTAATCTTGTTAAATTTCTTCAGTATTATTTCTACAAAAAGTCTCCTGCAGTGTTGTTTTTATTTTAACCAGCGTATATCTCACTGAAAGCATACATATTTTCGCAGTTAATAGAGTGATGTTAATAAAACCCCTAAGAAATTAGCCAGTTTCATTCCGATTCCGTGATTTCGAATCTCCTCTAATCCACCGATTTGACGAACCTACAATTACCGAAAATATGCTAGATCAAAGGAGTAATTTGTTTTTACTTCATTACACCCAGTGGCGTACCCAGGGGGTGGGCTGATAGGGCTACAGCCCCCCCCCCCCCCGAAATTTTCAAAATTAATTATAAAAATTATAATGAACAAGTTTTTTTTTTTATGATGTATTTTTGAAATCTTACATTCGTATTGATATCAGAAAAGCGATACATGAACTTTTCTTAGCTACAGTTCATAAGTATCCCCCCCCCCAGCTCAAAGACTTTCGAGCTCAGCCCCCCCCCCCGAACTGATTTGTCTGCGTACGCCGCTGAGTGTAATTTACACCAAAAAATCTAGTTCTTCTATAATCTTGCCATTTCGTCTTACTATTCCTTCATTCGTGATTAGTGCAGAAAAGGACTAAGTCCGGGACTTATGCCGTTTCTGCACTAAACGAAAAATGTGACCCCAAAATAAAGTGCTTTGTTGTACAAGGATTGACTTCCCTGCTACACCAGTCGATGTCTCTACATACAAATATGGAAAAACCACAGCTAACTTAATTTTGAAAAAAAAAATGTGACTTATGCCCTTTCTGCAATAATTGGTTCAAATGTCATGCTTCGTGGGAGATGGGAGTCGTGAAATTGTGAGTTTGTGCAAAGGGGAGGAAGGGGTTTTCAAGAAGTGTGACATCACAATTTTTTTTTGCAAGAAAATGTTTATGAAAAATAGTGTGACCTGGCAAGTGGAGAGGAGGGGTAAGGTGAAGTTCGACACTTATTTATCAGTGTTACCGATTCAAAACCTTTGCGTGGATCATACAAACGTTTTTACGCCTACAAACGTTTTAACGTCCTACAAAATTGTGATAATGTGACTTACTCCAGTCTGGCTTTGAGGTACATAACTATCGTAAGTACTGTGAAACCAACAAAGATAAAATGACTATCCAATCAACCTCTCTTAACCGGAAACACAAAGAAATATTTGATTCCTCTGCCAAAAGAAAAAACTAGTAAGCACAAATATACATTACTTACAGTAAAACATTGCTTGATTCTCAACACACTCAAACACATTGCTGCTCTTAAATGAAAATTAAGTAAATAAAAGAATACAGGATTCCACTACATTTATGTAAATTGTCAGCATCTACAAGTTAAACAATGAAAATAATACGGTAATGACAAATTTCTTAAAAGCCTCAGTGCTTATACTCAATGGATAATCGCTCAATACACTATCAAAGAACTAAACATATAGCCCAGGGAAAGATCATTAGCGATGAAATTAATTCAGAAATCTTCAATTAGCTTCCAAAGTTGGAAATTTTTATGCATTATGTTTTGTTTATGCCTCGTCGCTACAAATTTCATGGGCATCGATTTCGGTTCTTCACGAATCGTATTATTTAAGATTCAAACATTTTCAGAAATAAATGACTCGATTCATTAAATATTCATTAAGATAAGTGTTCGAGGAGATAATAATTAAAATTTCTCGAATAGAGTAATGTATTTTGTAATTTATAATGCAAGAGGGACACAGGAAATCCAATGTTTGATGCAAATGGAAATTAATTAGGTAAATTTTTCATTAGTAATGCTCTTTTACAAAAGATAGATTAGGAGAGTCGTTTTGTGATTAAAATTGATTTTTGAGGATTTGCAAAAAGAAAAATCAAAATTAAGATATTGTTTCTATTGAGTGACGCGTTAAGTATTTTAGAACTAGATATTATGCACTGTTATGATGTTGAATTGAAAATTTGGCAAACTAATTAAGAAGAGTAAATGCAAGTTTTTCACTCTGACTGCGGCAGTAACAAAATCTTTGTCATGCTCTCTTTGTTCGTTAATTGCTTTCGCGTAATTTGAGTAACACGCTTTATTGTTAGCCACAGCCTTCTGATTGGTTGTCTTTTATTCCGTTTTTTGAAATAATGTTTCTGTTCGTTGCGATTTGCTGATTGCAGTGTGACGTCATGTAAACCAGAAAAGTTAATCTTAAGCTATAGCAACAGTGGACTGCAAAAGCTTTTCAACTGTCGTGGTCTATTTAAAAACACTATAAGAGTTTTGATACAAGTCGTAACTTCGCGGAAGTGATCTTCTAACTAGAGTTGAAACTGGAAAATATCGTGTGTGGTCTTATTTTTTTTTTCAAATTTTCCGTGCAAAATATACATTCATTTCTAGTGCAAAACAGGTAAAAAGTGAGTTAAAAAAGAATGAAACTAGATTTAGTTAAAATGGCGACTAAAATGGCAGAAATAAAAGCAGTGTTTGATATAGGAAAAAATTGTAAGTAAGCATGCATTTATGAATGAATAAAAATAAGTTTTACACAGAGAAAATTTTCTGTTTTTGAATGTTAAGTTATGATTTTATGACTTAATTTTTAAGCATTTGCTTGCAATGCTAAGTTTAAATTAAGTTCCTCTTGATGTTGTGAGAAAAATGTCTATTTGCAACAGCAAACAGATATATATATATATATATATATATAGAGAGAGAGAGAGAGATAGAGTAATAGTGGGTGAGCGAGAAACTGTCCACTGGATGTTAGAGCTTATACGAGTCAATATAATGAAAACTAAATATGAACTTCTTCATTTTTTTAACAAAAAAAAAAAAAAAAAAGAAAAAAGAAGACATTGTTTTACCAAGCGTATAAAATGTATAATATTTGCATTAAATATTATGAGTTTTATACTTTCAAGAGTTGATTTCCTTTTGCTGATTACAGCAATTTATCATTTCGAGTAAATATATGACAAAGCATTACCACGATTTATTGTCATGAAGGCATCATATAGGTAGATGTAACATCTGGGATATTTGTTTTCTCAGTTCACTTGACTACTTAACAGTAATATGAAGCTACAACTTACTGCTAAACTGTAGAAACGAGCTGTATTTGGATCCTTCGTAATAGAGACATCTGTAAAAAGAAAATAATATACATTTTATCATTAATGTACAGACTGGGGAGGACTTGGATCTATTCTAATCAACTATCTCACATTAGTAAAAAAAAAAAAAAAAAAAAAAAAAAAAAAAAAAAAAAAAAAAAAAAAAAAAACTGTACAATAGCCACAAGCTCATCTGAGAGCTAAATGGCAACTGATGGATTACTGCTATTTAGTATTCCATTGTGGTTTGTTGTTATTTTTTTACACATTTACAAAAACCTATCGTAAAGTTACAGTTGTTTGGTTCTATTGAGATTTTTGGCTCAAGAGCTTTAATAGGCAAGCTGTGCTATGTAAGGCTATATGTGCATAATGGTTCTGAATTGTTTTTACAAATTAAGAGGGGTGATTGTACCCATCCAAACGACTAATAATTGTTTAGGAACATATGGTCGCAAACACAATGCTGATAATTTACATCATACAAATCTACAAACTGATGGATCTGAAACAGGTCAAAAACATTAGATTTTAAGAAAGCGGTTGTTTAAAGTTGTGGAATATAACTTCAATACACGCGTCGCAGCGACAATTCATCGAACAACGTGTCATATTGGCTCGTTATTGGGACGGTCGGTGCTTTGTCATTCCGACGCATGTTCATTGAATTACCGTTACAACGAAGACCAATACAACAAAATATCAGTTTCAGAGTGAGAAACTTTTTGTCTTAAATTACTTGTCATCACATTGCTTGTACTCCGTTACAACAAAATTCCTTTTACAAGAACAAAATTTGCGGTCTCTTGAAGTTCGTTGTAACGGGATTTCACTGTATTACAAGTGCTGTGCACTACGGCTTTCAACTTTTTTCAAATTCTAAAATACTGTATAACCCCTTCAGTCGGAATTATGAAATATTGGACCAAAAATGTTGATATTTGGTACACAGTGTATTAAGGTAAAGGGTATCTTATAGACAAAAGTTTGAGTTTGTAGGAGAAAAATTAAAAGAGTTATGGCACGTCCAATGTTCCGGACTTATATTTTTTAAATCAATATTTCATATACAAAAACGATAAAATACCGTACAAACTTCATTATAAAATGTTCTACAAACAATTATAAAACATAATATAAGCGTTTGAAATGATTAATTAAAGATTATATATTTTTAAAAAAATCAGGAAAAAAACATCGCTTTTCAGGTGATAATCCATGGTTGGAAAAATGAGCCACTCTCTATCTCTCAATCCTTATATGTCAGTGTTGTCAATTCCAAAACGAAAAATTATTTTACAGATTATAATAAGTAGAATGTAAAGAGTCAACTACAAAAAAAAAAAAAAAAAAAAAAAAAAAAAAAAAAAAAAAAAAAAAAAAAAAAAAAAAAAAAAAAAAACCAACTAATTAAATCAATTATTAAATGATTAGCAACTGTTTAAAGTTTATGTCCGGTATACCGGACACCAGGTCTGAAGGCGTTAATATCATCTTTGTATATTAAACTAGTGACGTGTTTCTGAATTAGTTTGCATGTAAGGAGTCAGTATTGCGTTTGCGACCATATGTTCCTATCCAACTATTGGTCAACTGGATGGGAACTATCACCCTTAGAGCATGAATATGTAAATACGAGGTGTGGCTATTAAATACCGAGACTATTGCTGCAAAACGTTTTATATTAAATTTATACATATTTATTTTTTATCCTCTTCAATATACACCCCTCCTCTATCCTTACAACGCACCATGCGAGTTTTCCATTGTTTAAAGCAGAGCTGGAAGCCTTGTTTTGTGAGCTCCTGCATGCCGTTTTTACTTCCTTTTACAAAAAAAGAAGTATTGTATTCGCGAAAAAAAATTCACTCAGAAATCGGCCTTAATTTCCATTTCTCTCACCCCCGAATGAATGTTGAGTTTTTTTTTTCGACTCGACCACACGTGGATATATACCTAGGAAACTACAGACACCCGAAATATCCATTTTGACGACCCCCGAGTTAATTACAACGAATTTTCTCGTGATGTCCGTATGTAAGCATGTATGTGCGTATGTGTGTATGTATCTCGCATAACTCAAAAACGGTATGTCCTAGAAAGTTGAAATTTGGTACGTAGATTCTTAGTGGGGCCTAGTTGTGCACCTTCTCTTTTGGATGCATTCGAATGTTCCTAAGGGGGTCTTTTGCCCCTTTTTTGGGGAGATCTTTGTTAATTTCGATGTAAACTCAAGTGGTGTTGTAATTTGTCTGACACTTGGTCGCCAAGTTTTGTCGCCAACTTGGCGAAGAATTTGGTGATTTTTTTAAATTTGAAATTTGTTTCAATTTGGCCACTGTTGATGATATTTTAAGAGTAAACAATTGAATCCCATTAAAATTGCCAATAATGGGGAAATTACATTAAAGTGGAGTAAAAGGAAGACACGTGATGCACACATCAGCTCGTTTCTTTCACAGCTACAGCAGACTAAAATCTTACTTCTTTTAGTGCAGATTTGACCTTGGCGAACTGATAATATGATAAACGTCATATGGATCCAGGTCAGGCGAATAAGGCGGATGGTCTAAAACTGGGATGTTGTACTTGGCTAGAAACGTCTTGACAGACGGAATGGGCCGGCGCATTGTCGCGATGGAGAACCCTTTATTTGTTCTTCCACAAATCGGGTCGTGTTTTCCTCACAGGGGGTTGAGCAAGCTCCTCACGCCAGTAATGTTAATTAATTCGATGTTTGAATTCGATTTTTTCTTCCGTCTTCTCTACCATCTTGGGGAAACGATTAAACCAGTCAAAAACTAGCGCACACGTAATAAACTCATCACCATACTGTTCTTTTAAGAAAACGATAAGTTTCAGTAACGGTTCTACGAAGTTTTCATGTGAAATTTCACGGCAATTGGTCGCTCTAATATTACACGTATCATGTTTTCCGGCAAAGTGAAACAAACAGCTCTTACATAAACGATGGTTACGGCCAGACTGATTTCTCTTCAAACACGGGAGGTATTGCAATCGAAAGAGAAGGCTTTAGGCTGCACAGCTGTCGGTTGTTTGGATTTGGCGCATGCGTAGTTCTTGTGTAGCAGCATCAGTCTCGTTATTTAATAGCCATACCTCGTAGAGAGTCCAATCACTGGCTTTGCAAAAGCTGATGCTAAGACTCTAACTCATGTGACTCAAAAACGACGGATGGTTGATACGTCTTGCCTAAAACTAGTGAAAGAAACTTGATTTCTTCCACTGCTTTGCTTTAAAATCTATCCTTTGACTTGGGGGTTCTTGGTTCAAGAAAGAAAGTATTTACTCCGTTCACTTAATCTCTCTTCTCAATGCTATCACCCATCTTAATTTGTGCAAGCAATTTAGAATCGCCCGGCGTACCGTTAGTTTACTAAACTTAAAGAAATATTTTGACTAGTTTCAAATTGCTTCCATAAAAGATAAATTGAAAATTGACGAACCAAAGTGGTGATATCTTTGGTTAACCTAATTCTCATCAACTCTCATTTCATTGCAACCCTCAGTCATTACCTCCTCCCCACCAATCTGAAAAATTGCACCACGTACATATCATTCAAAAACCTGTGTATACATAATACAAATATAGTCATCACGTACATCATTATTAGTAAATTGAAATTGAATTCGTTATACTTTTATTTGTTGCATTATGTCGAAGAATGTTTGTTTAAAATATTTGATTCAAAAATGATTCTTAAAATAAATTTTTCAAAATGATGTCATAATTGCCAAAAAAAAAAAGGTTGCCACTTTACTATTATTAATTAACAGTCTACGCATTATAATGCGCATAAGCTATTTGTTATACCAACATAACAATGACATAACTTGTTGCTTTAAAGTATTTTGTGTAAACTATATTTTAAAACCTATTTTTAATTTTAAAAAGAAACTTCTACACAACAGATACTTTAAAATCTAGCATACTCTCGCAAAAATTGTTACGAAGCTAATTTTAGACGAAGAGTGACGGAATTGAATTTTGTGTTTACATTAAGATAACTAAACCTCTGAAACTAATTTTCTGAAGATTAAATTCAGGATGTTTATCGTGTGCTTAAGCCACAAAGAATATAATCTGTTTGCGTCTGGTTTGCTAACAAAATCTTTATTTATCTTTTCAAAACTCGTTAGACTTTTTGGATTCTGAAAACAACTTTGAATAGAAAAGTACGAAATTATACTTTTACCATGTGATAATTATATAATTTTAATCTCTGCACAGCAAAATTTTTTTAAGCTCATTTACTGGTAGAAACGAGCTGATGTGTGCATCACATGACTTCCTTTTACTCCAATTTTAATGTCATTTTCCCATTATTGGCAATTTTAATGTGATTCAGTACTTTACTCTCTAAATATCACCATCAGTGGCTAAATTGAAACCAGATTTAAAAAAAATCACCAAATTTGTCGCCAACATGGCGATAAAACTTGGTGACCAAAAGACTGGCGATATATCGCCAAGTGTTCGCCAAATTATAACACCACTTGAGTATACATCGAAATTAACAATGATTTCCCCCCAAAAAGGGGCAAAAGACCCCATTAGAAACACCGGAATGCAACCAAAAGGGAAGGTGCACAACTAGACCCCACTACCGCACTTGGAGTCTACGTACCAAATTTCAACTTTCTAGGACATACTGTGTTCTTGAGTTATGCCACATACATACGCCCATACATATATATGTACATACGGACGTCACGAGAAAAGTCGTTGTAATTAACTCGGGGAATGTCAAAATGGATACTTCGGGTTTTTATACATTCTTAGGCACCTATCGCGTGTGGTCGGGTTGAAAAAAAAAAAAAAAAAAAAACTCAACATTAATTCGGGGGTGAGCAAAATGGAAATCAAGCCGAATTTTGAGTGAAATTTTTTTCGCGAATACAATACTTCTTTTTTTGTAAAAGGAAGTAAAAATAGATGCATGCATTTCAATAATATAAAGCAAAAAGATAACTTTTGTGAAAGAAATGTAACAGGTATATTTTTTTAAGCAGTATTTGTTCAACTGTGCGGTGTTACATGATTTTACTTTGCTTCATATATCTCGAATATATAGGAAAAATAATATTTTTATTAGACTTTCTGCTATGTTCTATGTTTAGTATGGTGGTGTAAAAGAATTTTCGAGCTTAAGTCCAGGCCATCCCCTATTTTTTTAGACTTACTAATAGTATTACGCTGTAAAAGTTTTAGCTTCTTACTCATATTTTAAGAGGGTATTCAGTGACCCCTTTATTTAGCATTAGCCGTAGTATAGAAAATGCCACAAGTTTAGAAACATTTAATTTCTCTAGCTGTTTTTGTATAAATCTTTAGTTTATTGCAATGTACAGGTAGTTATCAAAATAACGGAAACACCTGTGACTAAAAGTAACATTTTTGATTGTGCTTCCTAAGTAATCAAGAATAAAACTAGATATCTGTTTTTTATAAATAGCAATCAATGTACATATTCTGGTAGCATGTGGTGGCTTAATTGAAGTTCTGGAAGTCTTGGATTTTTTTTCAAGCACGTGAAATGTCGGACCTCTCAAATTTTATAAGAGGCCTAATTTTTGGAGCGCGTCTAGCTGGAGCAACTGTAACAGAAACATCTCAACTTTTTGGCGTTTCTAGAGGTACGGTATCTAAAGTCATGGCAGTATACACAGAGTGTGGTAAGACAAGCTCGGCAAACAAAAATAGTGGGCGGAAAGAGAAGATCAGTGAAATAAACCGACGGGTATTGAAGCGGATTGTAATGTCTAAAAAGCGAACAATAGAAGCAAAAGTGACCAGAGAACTCAATCATCATCTGGATTCACCAGTGTGAGTGATTACAGTCAGAAGGCACCTTTGTCAGCAGAACATTTACGGCAGAGTAGCGATTCCCAACACAGTTGTCACAGAGTGTTTTCATTATTCTGATAACTACCTGTATATGCATATTACTAATGTATATTATAATATGTAGCATCGTTTCTTTCAGCTCAATGTATTTCTTAACCCCTATCTCCATATGTATGAAGTTTGGGGGAGGGGTTTGAACACCCTCTTTCAGTTGAAATAGGAAGCTAAAATTCTTCCAGTATATTCCTATCCACAAGTCAAAAAATATTGAGAGGTGGCCCGTTATCTGCAGAAACTTTTTTTTTGGTAAGTATTTTTGAACAACCTTAATGTTTAGCCTAGCAATTGGAAATTTTTTGACACAGATTTAGTATACTTCTTTCTCTGACAGGTTAAATTTGTCCACTTTTACAATTAAGGCAGTGAGAAGCAAAGGGATGCAAGTGGATTTCATTGATTTTTTTTTCATTTTTTTTCTAAATCATGCTATACAGCAGCACCTACCAGGGCTACTAGTACAATCTCTTGCCCCAAGACAGAGGAGAGGTTCACCTAACATTTGTACTGGTTTTCTCCAAACTTTGAATTTTGCCACTTGCATCCCTTTGCTTCTCACTACCTTAATAATGACTGTCTTTCAATGACTTTAACGACAGTCACTATTAATACACTCATTCTGAAAAAAAAAAAAAGCGACTAGATCGAGTTGTCAGAATAAATTGCAATTTTATATGTGTAACTAATGGTGCCCGCACGGCTTTGCCCGTAGCAGAAAAATTAAAAGATCTTTTGGTTCGCCTGTATATTCACAAATAATGTATGGTGAATTTTCTCGCCAATTGACTTGTGCCCATGTTACGGTTCCACGTTATGGTAATTTCGTAATTTACTCGTCCATCTTCTGATAATTTTGTTCTTAAAATTGGAATAGAAAAAGAACCACAGCAAATTTTCGAAAAATCGCTTCGAGGTGCACACCCCCATGCTACAAAATAACTTTGTGCCAAATGTCATGAAAATCGACCAAACACGAATTCGAATAAGAATTAACGAAACGTAATTCGAATAAGAATTAAGTTATTTCATTTGATAAGTGAAGTAAATTAATTTCATAAAGGCGTGGCAGAAAGTCAAGATGTTTCAATTTGTTTTCTTTGATTTAAGGTAAGAAGCAACACTTTCTGTAAAACAAGATCAGATCATTTTGACATCCTTCGACACTAGTTTTAGCTTAATCTGGTGATAAAAAACTGATTGCTGATAACGCTTTATCATCAGTTAGGCATTCTGATGACGACAAAATCACCATCTAATGAATTTTGTTTTGATATCTTAAAAAATGGGGTCATGGTCTTATCAGTCTAAATTGACTTACCTGGCGCCACCACCTTATTGAATAATTGTACCTAAAATTCAATCTTTCGGAATTGTTTTCATAAATCTGTGCTAATCTACACAACTAATTGTAATCAATAATCCAAAGAAACTCAAAATGATTTGAGGTATTTAAAGGGGGTTTTATCGGTTTAAATGACCTTATGTGACGCACCCACCCTATTGAATAATTGTACTCAAAATGCAAATTTTCCAGAAATCGATGTAGATCTAGACAACTCATTGTAATCAATAATCCAAAGGCAAAAACTAATTTATACACGTATGCGAGGTGTTCAAAAGGCATGGTTTTATCGGTCTAAATGACCTAATCTGGTGCACCCACCTTATTGAACAATTGTACTCAAATGCAATCTTTCGACAAATTTTCCAGAAATTCGTGCTGTTCTACAGAACTCATTGTGGTCAATAATCCACAGAACTAATTTTATGCTATTTGATGCATTTAAAACACATGGTCTTATCAGTGTAAGTGACCTTATCTGGCGCACCTACCTTATTGAATAATTGTACTCAAAATGCAATCTTTAGACAAATTTTCCTGAAATCTCTGCTGTTCTACACAACTCATTGTAATCAATAATTCAAAGAAAATGAAGTATAAAATCACCGCTATTTGAGGTATTTATTAGCACATACACTTAATAATTTCACCTCCAAAAGAAATAATTTATTTAAGTTTAGACAAAAATATTACGGAGCTTTTAAAGGAATTACTTTCGCTGAAACTTAGGCGGAAAGCAATAAACATCAAAAAAATCTTCTCCATTTGATTAAAAATGATGTTCCGTACACTATGAAATTCTTTACAATTACTCTTCCTCTAAAGATAACCCAGAATTAAATGACCGTATGAGTAACGAAACTATTTCCAACAGCCATTTCATATTTTACAAGATAATTCCACGAATAGTTTTGAGCCAAGTGTTATTGCGTTAAGTAAATTATGGGACTATGACTGATGGTACAAAGGCTCGAATCATTCCTTTGAGTTATGATAACCTAACCAACTTTTCATAATCATTTTTTAAAAGCATTTATAACTTCCGACTTATCACTTAGTGTAATGGTTACAATTTTAGTTGCAGAACTTTGGGTTGTTCATTATGGGAATGTGAGACGATGTATTACAAGTAAGGAAGTTCATTTAAAAGTTGAGGACTAATCTTTTTGGTGTTTGATAAATAGTAATTTCTATTATTATTACTTATAATGGCGGGCTATAAGGTGTTTTAATAAATTATATGTCCTAAGGTTGACAAACGAGGAAGTGAGAAGCAAAGGGATGTAAGTGGACATTTTCACGTTTCGAATATAATGCGGAAGATTAGCTCCTAGGTAGACTTTCATTGAAATTTTTTTCTAAATCATGCTGTATAACAGCAACTACCAGGGTTACTACCATCTCTTGCCCCAAGACAGAGGAGAGGTTCACCTACCATGTGGACTGGTTATCTCCAAATTTTTAATTTTGCCACATGCATCCCTTTGCTTCTCACTGCCTCAAATAAAGTTTCAGCACATTTTCATCCTCAGAAACGAGTGCTGTCATTTAAAACTAACATTTTGCGACAGTAAAAATAGTTTTCTTTTTGCATTAGAACCTCGTTTATCCGGCACCTGCTTATTCAGATCTCCGGTTTATCCGGATCAAATTTTTAGAGTTAAAAAACTAATATTCACTTAAATACTAGATTTTTACCGAGATAACAAGAACGGAACTCCAAATACACCAAATATTCGCTTTTTATTTTCATTTAACAAAGATTTCCTGCATAGGTAGTACTATAAATTATAGTAATGTTACAACATGGCGTGCTTTCGAGCGTCAGTTCGGCATCATGGCGTCTAAACTATAAATGATAAAATGGTTGCGGAAAGGCGATCCCATGTATTTTCACATAAAGCATAGTTTTTTGCTGTAATGAAAGTTAAGTCTGTTTGTTAAAGAATGTGTTTCGTTTATTCCCCCATCTTGCCTGGATTATCGAAATTTTCGTTAATTCGTATTGCCTTTAGCTCCGGTTAGTGTGGATACAAGAAGTTGTACTAAGAAAAATATTTTACATGACAGAAAAATAGCGCGGTAATATATGTTAAGTTTGGTATACGTCTAATCTTTAGAGCTTATTGTTATATAGTTGTATATTTTAAGCATATTTTAAAATAATAGTTCATCAGAAAAACCCTCAAGATTAGTGGGAAAACTTCTTATGGTTCTGCATCATAAATATTTGGATGTTGGAATAAAAAAAATGGTTCAACAAACCTAAATGTGTCGATCCAATGAGAAAACACAAAAAGATTTTTATCAATGATGATGTGATATTTTAATTGATGCTTTTCATACTCTGAATATATTCTTTTCTCATATTTTATCTAATCCAGAGCGATGAGTTTTTTTTTTGGCCATAAGCTTTGAGGTGGAGTGTATGTAACCCCAGCGTTATATTCCTTGTAAATGCTGCATAGGTTAGAAAAATTAAAGTAGGCCAAGATTCTAGTAGACTAATGATTATTGTGTTATTTATTTTTATGAGTATAAGTGAAGTCTTATCGTAAATCACATACATATAGGTATGAAACAACATGAGCATTCATTACAAAAAGTTTGCATGCAAAAACAATGCATCTACTATGTGTGTCACCCTACCTCACCAAATAAGGATTAACTCAATGGCGGTACGTTTCTGGTATGCAAAAGAAATTCATCTACATAGAAGATCTATGCAAACAGACAATTCATCCAGTGCGTAAAACACCTCACCTCACCAATTAAGGGTTAATGCAATTTCACTACGTTTCTAGTATACAAAATACAATAATTTACATGAAACTTAAAGCAAAAATACAATTCTGGTAGTGTTATAGACACCGCACCTCACCAATTAAGACTTAATGCAATGACATTACGTGTCTGGTATGCTTCAATCATTTACATGGAAGCTCATATCATACATTAAATTATTGAGGGAAGGACACATATTTTTTTCTGATAATTCATTTTTTGAAAGCATCCTCTAAGTATAAAACTATAAAACAGGACACATTATGCTCGCACATTTAGCGTATTTGTAAAGTAACTATTCTTATTACAGTATTACGCTTGTGTCATGCAAAACACTATCATTTACATGAAAGTTCATACCACATATATCAGTAAAAATAAGCAGAAATATCCTCATATAAATCACTGTTTCAAAAGCCACATAAAGTAAACAATAATAAATTAATATATTCGGTGTGCTCTAAGCTTTATATAGCGGTACTACGCTCATGCAAATTAATGTCAGTTACATGAAAACTCATATTACTTATTCAAATAAAGGAAATCTGAAGTAATTTTTTTATTAACAATTTTTTGAAAGCATGTTTCAATTGTAAATTAATGCAGCAGTGCATTTGAAGTGTTCCTCATGTTCCAAACACATGCAGCAGTATTAAGTTTTGTCATGAAAAATTGTATAATTTATATGAACGCTCTTTCAAATAAGCTCTAAGTTAAAGAACTAATCACAAATAATTGTTTGAAAGACTTCAAATGCATGATAAATTCATGTATTCAGTCTTCCGATTTTATGTACTAGTCCTATGTTTCTGTTGAGCAATAAAACCAGCTTTTGCATTAAGCTCATATCAGAAAGGAAAAGAATCTGAAATATCTATCCATTAATTTTACAATTCAATTAATAAAACAATTCAATTTACTTATACGTCGCTTTCCAAACATATGTAGCAGTAATTTGTATCTATTATGCAAATGACTATCATTTACATGAAATCTCAAATCATTTATTCAAATAAGAGCAAACTGAAATAACTCATCATAAATCAACTGAAAATATCCTTTAAATGTATAACTACAAACTAATACGTTTTATTTGTTTGCTGTCGTCGAAGCTTTTGTACTATGCAATATGCATAGTGTACTATGCAATATGCATGCAGTACTGCGCTTCTGTTGTGCAAAACATTATCAGTTACATGAAAGTTCCTGTCTTGTTATACTCGCAAAATAAGCTTGCTGAAATGTCGTCACATAAATCATTATTGAAAAAGATATTTCAAATGGACACTAAAAAAGTAATGAATCTTACTACTCACGTTCTAAAGATATCTAACAGTATACCATGTAAAATATTACTTAATAAATCATTATTTCAAAACATTATTTAAATAGGCAATGATAAATAAAACTAATTTTTATTTATTTCATCGGATATTTTTTATTTACATTAAAATTATCCGACGTGTTTCAAGCTTTATGTAACGGTTCTTCACTTGTGCCATTCAATATACTATACAGAGTGTGGACACGCTAAAAGAACGTCCACACTGAAAATTTGAACAAAATATGTAAAATATTTCAAGCTTGAATTTTAAACTCTTACGAGAGAAAAAATAAATCCGTAAAGTAAGTTAGCCAAAGCACATCAGAAATGCAATGTATCTAAAACATCCTCTCCGGTGGATGATATTTTGAAAAGCATATTTATCGCAAATGCTCACCCTGCGATCCGTGGAGAAAGCGACTTGAAATGCCATAAAGATTACAGATTGTAGTTTGTCATGTTTTGACAAGACATTTTTTTCATCTTTAGAGTATCACGTTCTTTCTTCTGAAATTCTAAATTCAGTAGAGGATGATAAATACGACGGGAATGTTTTGTTTACATTTTATCAGACGAGATCTCGAGATTTTGTTCTAAGAAAGATAAATTTCTTTGAAAATACTGATTCGAAAATAAATATTGGATGACTTAGAAATGTTGCAGGAGTAGGCTTTGAATTACAATGTTTCTCTGAGTACGATATAGAATGCTTTGTCAATGTAAGGAATTTGTTCTCTTTGGTCTGATAGATATGTATTGTTTAAGAGGCTTAAAAATGTTTACCTCATATATGCCAGAAACAATAGCGGAAGCGTAGCAGGAGTTATTACGCGCGAAACGTATAAAAGTACAAAACAAATTGCATACAAGGTGCGTTATAAAAATAATAAGATTTTTTTTTCTGACTTGAATGTTCATCGCAGAAGGCTCCAACTGGAATTTTAGAATGACCCTCGTACGTAGGGTAAAATATCCACATTTCGTATCAGTGCCCTATTTCTTCCCCCTAATTTTCTCTGGTCTGAGAGTAGGTGTCATCACCGCTATTTTTTTTTTTTTAATGATTGGTGTAAAAATCACTATTTATTTCTGGAAGTTTCATGAGTCTAGTTCACTGTGTTGCTGTTTGAGAGCACTTATTCTGATTTTTGAAGAGTTGAGTTATCGCAATACTATTTGTAAATGGTCTTTTTGATTTATTAGAATGCGTATACTATTTGATAGTAACTGATATTTTTGATTAGGTAAAGATGTAAACTGAATGTTTTGCTATGTAAGGTTCACTTCACGTAGAGCAAGAAGGCGAATATGATGGTCTTAATTTTGTCCCTTACCAAGGTTGGAGAAAAAGATGTTAATGTCCTATGCGCCAAAAAACATTTTTATGAAGACAAAATGTAAAAACTTGCAAAATTCTTGATGTTTTTCTTTAATATAATTCTCATTCCGTATTTATTATCATCACCTGGGTTTTAACCCATTATTAACTTTTGTTTAGAAGGGGTATTGGAGGAGGACGCAAAATTTTAATTCTGACAAAAACTGCTTTTTGAAAAACTTTTTTGAACGGAAACCAAATTATGTTTCATTTATTTAAGCGTAAATACCAGGTATAGGCTTAGATGGTAGTGTTACAGAAATTTCTGTGGATTAATTGATCGTACCATATGGTACTCAGGGTTTAAAGCAGAATGCTATGAATCTTGCTCTTTAGGATCATCTCACGCACACTTTCTACTAAATGTGCTACAATATCTTTGCTAGGCGACACGATTTAACACCTTTTCTAGCCTTTATCCCCTTTAGCATAGTATTTAACGCATTTCAATATCTGTTACATATTTTAACACTAGAATTACGACGGTCTTCGCATATCTACAAATACGGCGGGGTGTTTTTAAATCATGCTAGTATAAGTTTCAATATGGCTCTCTATTGAATAAGTTTTACTATTTCATGCAAACATAAGAAACCGCTCAATTACAAAAAAGCATAAAAATTGGTTTTATATCACAGACGCATAGCATCGAAAAGTTTCAGAATATGCCATACTTTATGGAAAAACATCCAAGTCTTCCTCTCGCGAAGAAAAATTTTGTGCATTTTGTTAAAATATGGAATGTATCTAAAGCACTTTTATTCAGTGAAAACATATTAATCGATAATGCTGATCCCTGTATCGATGGAGAGAGGTGACTTGAAATACTACCAGAAGTACAGATTGGAGTATGTCATACTTTAAAAGGATATTCCTTCCCTTTTTGTGCATTATATTCTCTTGCATAGCTTCTGAATTTACTAAAGAATGATGAACTGGATGCATAAGTTTTGCTCATTTTTTTTTATTTAGAGATCTTGGGATTCGGCTCTAAGGAAGATAAGTTTCTTTGGAAAATGTTTAAGATGGTATTTCGAAAAATAAATGCTGAATGAAACTAAAATTTGGTTTGAGATCTTTACAAATAACAAAGTTTCTCTTGAAAGGGAATAAAATGTGACAAACACACACACACACACCACCGCACACACACGTACACACACACACACACACACGCGCGCGCGCACGTATTTTCAGCGAGGCCCCCTAACCTAATCGACCATTTGTTTTCTAAACTGTTCGTTCTCTATGGATACTTCTATAGTAAGAATGGTCAAAATAAGATACCGACTTAAGAAATAAAAGCTTCATTTTTAAAAAAAGTAACAAAATACATAATATAATTTTTATGGTCCCAAGATCCCTTCAGTCATATTTAGGTAAATCATATCCGGGGAAAATCATAATAAATTTCTTGACTCAGCGTCTTATTCTGTTCATTTTTGTAACTGAAAGTAACAGTTGTCTATATTGAGGTGCATTTAGGTTAAACATGGATTCGCTATTAAAAAAATACTTTAAATGTCTTAATTCTGTATCTTATTTTGTTTATTCTTGCAACTGGAAGTACTGTCTGGCCATCGATTACATGGAAAGGCTAATATCCGGTTTATAGGCGGAAATGGACGTATCTATTAGTTTATAGGGATGTTAGTTAGTTTGTTACAGATGTGCACTTTTGCCTCTCTATTATTTAGCCTTAGTTTTGTAAAAATGAAAATTTGCTTTCGGCAATATTTTTTTAACTTAAAGTATATTCGATTTATATTCTCACGGCAAACATTAATCGATTTATTTATCCACAGCAAAGTTTTGAGCTTACCATTTTGCTTTTACGTTCCTGAACGAAATGAAATTAATTTCTTCTCTTCCCATTGTTTCCATGGTAACTATTTTTGTTTTCCCTTATTTTATTTTACAGAATGCAATAAATGAATAAGGCACTAGTAACATTATAAAATGCGTGCATCAAAATCCCACCGTTATTTTCCCTTCTCCCTTGTTAGGTTCATTCAGATGGAGTAGTCTTTACTTGGCAAATTGCCAAACTACATACAATCCGCGGTCAATCAGTATGTACAGTTGCGCAGATAGAGGCTCATTCAGATTAAACGTAGACACGCTGTTTAAAAAATATGAATATGTAGAATTCAAAAAAAAAAAAAAAAAAAAAAGAGCAAACCGAGTTAAAGCGGAAGAAAAAGCTGCAATTAAATGCTAGCATACAAATATGCTTGACACAAGTTGTTTTTAAGTATACATAAGTAAGGCCTGATGATTATTTCTAGCGTAAGTGTTTTAGAAAAAAAAAACAAACAAACAAAAAAACTGACAAGTTTCGTTTTCGTTAACAAAAATCAAGTTGTTAAGTCCACCTTCCCGTTCATTGAAGTTTATTTTGAAGCGCAGTGGTTCAGTGGTAGCGCTTCGCGCTTTCACGCCGTAGGCGATGGTTCTATTCCTCGGTTGGGCATGGTCGCCTCAGCCGTTCATCCCTTCAGTGAGTCGATAAAATAAGTACTAAACGTGCTTGGGAACTAAACTCTGGGGTTCCGCATTCGTCTGACTACCGAACTGGAACAACTGTCGCGGCACTGGGTTTGGTTTGGAGTTTATTTTATGCATAACAAACGAAGTTCATAATCAATAAACAGCTTACATAACTTTCCTTGTGAGAAAAGAATGCATTTATTGCCCTTTTTTTTTATCAACTGACCTCTTTAATAGAGCTACCTGTTAGTAATATAAATAAACGCATTCATGAAACTTCGTTAACAAAAGTTACCAATAAAGTTTAATTTCAATCGTTTATGCATAGCTTTTGCACAGTTACTATTATTCCACAGAAAAAATATACTTACTTAAACTTTTGTCTTCACCAGTATTTCTCCATTATTTGGTGTCCTTTAAAACTTTTACTGGAAAAGGAGCACCAAATCCCGGTATGAAAAAAAAATCTAGCGTTAAATTTTTATTTTGTTTATTTTAAGAAATTAAGCTTTTGCTTTTACTTCCTTTTTCAAAAAAGGAAGTATTGTATTCGCGAAAATATTTTCACTCAAAAATCGGACTTAGTTTCCATTTTTCTCACCCCCAAATGAATGTTGAGTTTTTTTTTCCGACCCGATCACACGTGGATATATGCCTAGGAACGTACAGACACCCAAAATATCCATTTTGACGACCCGCGTGTTAATTACAACGAAATTTCTCGTGACGTCCGTATGTACGTATGTATATGTGTATGTGTGTATGTATCTCGCATAGCTCAAAAACGGTATGTCCGAGAAAGTTGAAATTTGGTACGTAGTCTCCTAGTGGAGTCTAGTATTGCACCTTCCCTTTTGGTTGCATTCGGATGTTCCTAAGGGTGTCTTTTGCCCCTTTTTGGGGGGAAATCATTGTTAATTTCGATCTAAACTCCAGTTGTGTTATAATTTGACGGACACTTGGCGATATATCGCTAATCTTTTGGCCACCAAGTTGTGTCGCCAACTTGGCGAAAAATTTGGCTTTTTTTCTTTCTTTTTAAATAAAAATTTGGTTTTGATCTGGCCATTGTTGGTGATGTTTAGAGAGTAAACAATTGAATCACATTAAAATTGCCAATAATGGGGAAATGATATTAAATTGGAGTAAAAGGAAGTCATGTGATGCACACATCAGCTCGTTTTGTTTTGATTTCTCATTTCTTTCAAAAACTATTCTTGAAAAAATGTTTGAAAAAAAAGAGCTATAATTAGCAGACATATCTCAACACTGTACTCCATTAATTCTTCTTTTAATAACAAGATCTTTTTTCATAACTCTTCCAGCATTAAGTTTGTGTGTCTTTTTCAATTCCAAACAAGAAATCTTTTACCATTCGAAATAAAAACAAAGCAATAAAATCCAGTTAAAAGTTCAATTTTTAAACATGTAAGCATCTTTTTTACGTACATTTAAATTTAATAATTCACCGAGCTATTATTAAAAGTAAATCCTCTTTCTCACCATTACTGATCCTTTTCTTGCAATTAATTTAAGCAAAAATGCAGCTCCTAAAAGGAGAAAAATAAGTTTTTTTCGCATCGTTCGGGAAAAAAGAAGAAACATATTTTAAAAGTTAGTATGAGATTGTAACTAATGACTAAAAGCTTTGGTGTCACAATTTCTTAAGTAAACAGCCAGCTTGTGCTTACAGAGTATTTTTATCCGCTCGAATTAACTTTGTCTGCATTTATCAAAGTTTTGTTGCCTTAACTTTCAAGAAACGAAATTTTGGGTTCAATTTTTTCTAACCAAGAGCACCATAAAAACCTTTGCAGGTTTTTAGTGCTTTATTATCCAGTAATTTGCGAGTAATTATGGGATCAACGATAGTTAAAATGTTTTTATAATTATGGAGAAATACAATGTTTTTTTCCAAAAATATAAAAACATTTGAACTATCATTGATTTCAAAATACTGGTGAGCATTAATTTGAATTTTATAAAATGTAATTAACGAAAAAAATTGTGCAGGGAATATCATGTTTAAAAGTCCGGAAAATTCTGCATTTTGAGCATAAAAACTCGTTTATTCACAGAAAATGTAGCAAATTTCTTTTAACGAAGAATTAAAATAAAGTTGAAGAAAAAATAAAATCCATGCTTTTAATATAATTTTCTATTAAGTAGTACTTAAATTAATGCAGCATGCGAGTTATTGTTTTTTTTCTGGAGTCAAACAGTCAAATTATCGTTCTGTGTGAAATATTTACTACTTGTGTATAATTAATTTGTAAATATTATATTGTTTAATGCATATTTATGTGACTGTACTCCAAATTAAACCGATTTAATAACACTACGGACTGTGCCTTTGGCGCTCTTTAGTGTTGAATTTTTACTACTAACTAATGCTGAACTATAATCAAGAATTTCTTAATGTTTTGTGATTGACGTTTGTAATTTATGTTTTATAATTCACGTTGTATGTTTTAACTTAACTTTATTTTATTTTGTTTACTGTTTGTTATGTATGTGTGTTTTTGTTAAAAAATCTTATCTTATATCGACATCTTCTCTCAAGCATATTCGACAAATAATTTCGACGAATCGGAAAACAGCAGGAGACTTAACACACTTTCCATGTATTGAAGCACCAACCAAACGGCACGATCTTGAGGGTCACGGATGTGGACGAAATTCTGGATTTAGTTCCATTCCCGTTTCATATGAAGCCAGGTAAAGTGGCTTGACTGCATAGGCCCTAGTTCGACCGCAATCGGGGTCCAAAGTTGCTAGTTTAACCCTGGAAAAGCAATGGTTTTTTTTTTCTGAAATTAGACTTTTTTACCCTTTACTTGTTATTGCATTGCAGTATCACGCAACTGAATGCATTCACAATATGAAATCGATTCCCCCTTCTTTTTCATTGTACTATCAAGAGACGTGAACAAGATGTTGAGACAAAATGCAGTGCCAAAGCTTTAAATTTCAAGAATTAACGCTATTTCAGTTCTGGAGACAAACAAGCGAATTTGTCTCCAGAACTGCAATATTTCTCATTGTAACAAACCTCGAACTCTTGCCTCGAACAAGATGTTGAGAGAAAATGCTGTGCCAAAGCTTCAAATTCCAAGAATTAACTCTATTGCAGTTCTGAAGACAAACAAGCGAATTTAAACCCTCATTGCAACGAACCTCGAACCTCTTGGCTCGAACAAGATGTTGAGAGAAAATGCTGTGCCAAAGCTTCAAATTCCAAGAATTAACGCTATTGCAGTGCTGGAGACAAACAAGCAAATTTAAACCCTCATTGCAACGAACCTCGAACCTCTTGCCTCAAACAAGATGTTGAGAGAAAATGCTGTGCCAAAGCTTCAAATTCCAAGAATTAACGCTATTGCAGTTCTGAAGACAAACAAGCAAATTTAAACCCTCATTGCAACGAACCTCGAACCTCTTGCCTCAAACAAGATATTGAGAGAAAGTGCTGTGCTAAAGCTTCAAATTCCAAGAATTAACGCTATTGCAGTGCTGGAGACAAACAAGCGAATTTAAACCCTCCTTGCAGCCTAACTAAAGTCTATGCCTTCAAAACACTTTACCTGGGATCATATCTAGTACGGATTGACCTAAATCTAGAAGTTTCTCCAGATTCATGACCCTCAAGTTTTCTCCGTCTGAACCAAACTGAGTTCCAAGGCTCCAGAATTGCAATGGTGTTTTCGTTGGAAGTTGAAACCTTAGCCAGCACTTTTGGCTTCTCTTGTCAGTACAATGTAGTGGGGATGGGGGACTTATTCTATATTGGGAAAATGCATTTAGATGCTTGATATTGCAGTGCAATTGCAAGAAGAAGGTAAACAAAGTTTAATTTCAAATGAAGAACTATTGCTTTTTTGGACTCAACTAGTAACTTTGGACCCCTGTTGTAGCCGTACCAGGGCATATGTAGTCAAACCGCTTTACCTGGCTTCATATCTATGGCGAATTGACCTAAATCCTGAATTTCGTCCAGATCTGTGACCCTCAAGGCCGTGCCATTTGGTAGCCAGTAACAATCAACAATTTAAACAAACCTCTGAAGGGGGGGGGGAAATCATTTAGTACCATAAGCCTATGTTGCTGTACTAAGCACAAATATGCACAAATATCAAATCTGCGCTTTTTAACACAGTTGAGGTATTGTCTTAAATCAACTCTTTGGCTCTTTGTAATGTATTTTACATAAATAAATTAATCCGTGGTCATATAAGCATGGGAAATATTAAAAAAAAAAAAAAAAAAATCCGTGAATGTGGCATTTGAATTAAATATAAGGAGGAGTAAAACTTTAAACAGCTATTTTTCAGCTTGAATAAACTTCAGATATCACTTTTGGGCTTAGAACGGTAGTATGGTATACTTTAAAAAACCAAAAAAAAAAAAAAAAAAAAACAGAAAAACCGACTGCGTAAAAACCAAAAAAAAAAAAAAAAAACTAAAACGAAAAATGTATAAGCCCAGTAGCTTAGAATGTAATAAGTACTACTGAATAACTACACCGTTGAAACAGTTTTATAACCGTACACAGATAAGACAAATCATAAATTCAAAAGCAGAATAGAAGGATCAAGAGTCGGGGCCCATTCCTTTCTGATTCAAGGAACCCCGTAAAATGTGAATGGGCCCCGACTGTTGATCCTTCTATTCTGTTTTTGAATTTATGATTTGTCTTATCTGTGTACGGTTATAAAACTGCGTGCGACACAGTGTGTGACACCCAACGTGCGCCGATGCCAAACTGACAAAATGGCAACTGGTTTTTGAAATGGTACTTTTGATTATTGTCATATGTTTAGTGGCACTCCCAAGGTTAAGACAAATTGATTGAAGTAAGAATTACCAAAATATGCGTTTAGCCGGTAGAAAGTCACATAGGAACAGACATACATACATAGACTGATAAACACATCACCCTCCTTTGCGTCGCGCATGCGCAGTCGGGTAAAAAAAAAAGAGAATCAACACTAATACAATAAAACCAATTAATACATCAAAGCCACTAATACATTACCAGTAACACACCAAAAAACAAACAAACCACTTATACATTAAGCCACTAATACATTAAAAAAAACCCTTTAAGAAATAATGCGTATGTGATTCTTTTTTATTAAATTTCACCCAAAATGACTAATAATTTAATCACAAACGGGTAGTAAACAGTGGGATCTAATGAATGATTGAAGAATATTTGTGTGATATTAATTTCATTCAGCGAAAAATAAATAACATGTTACAGAAATTGAATTTTTTTGGAAACCTCTCAAATTATGCAGTTAGAATTTTGATATGTATTTATGGCTCTCTAAAAGTGATTTTTTTCCGTTTAGAAATGCTTTTAAGCTAAATATTTTACCGCATAACAGAATAATGCGAAAAAAGGTCAATAAGTGTAATTTAATTGTCAACGCGATATTTTAGAAACAACGAACAAGTATTTTAATATTTTTTTATTAATTTTATTTCCAAAAAAAAACACAGGGAAACAATTTTGAGTGAAAAAAGAAACCATGTTTGTTTTTGAAGTTCCATTACGGTTTTGGAATCTTTTTTCTGTATCTGACATTCGTTTGATTTTTATTTGAAATCTCCAAGAGTTTTCTATTTCATTTTAGGACTTTTGTACGAATTAATCTTTTTTCGAACGCCAGTTTCTTTTTGTAAACGTGGAGATATTTTTATTGTGCAGTAGAAAAAACTTCGATGAGAAAAAGAAAGAAGATAACATTAAAAGCATGTATCAAATTTTTGTCAACAGCATTTAGCTTTTTTATTGCTGTCTTATACTTTTTAGCTTATTAATTTTTTTCTTTAAATTAATTTTTCTTGCTCACATTTTTGGCCGTCAAATACAACTTTAACAGATAATTAATCATAGCGGCTCATTCCTTGACAAGTCAAAAAGTGATTTCTTACCCTATTAGCACGCATGATTGAAGGATCACATGACTAACATGTGACCCTTATGGGAGAATTGCGTGTCAGTCACACGGGGGTCCTCGTCGCGAAAAGATTATAAAACGTCACTGTGAAGTCATCAAACAGGTTGTAGCAGCTCTAGGGTGTCAGTCGATGTTAGAAATTGACGTCCAGTGACATCTTCAAAATGTCCCAAAGCGATAGCTTACAAATCAATTGTTGAGTAAATTTTCTATACGGTACATACCATTTTTATATTATAAATATTTAAGCTTGAGGGAATTTAGAAAACATGGTATTAAGGGAATTAGAAAATTACAGTAAACTCTCGATTATCCGCGAATGGATTATCCGTGGGGTGGATTATCCGCGAGTTATTTAACAAACAGGAACACGTATTTTCGCAGTAAAAAGCTGTTTTCCTTTGGTCGAAATTTTTAAAATAAACTCAGTTGTTTTTGTTTATTTATTTATTTATTGTGCTTTCTTCATCGTACATACACATGTTCTTTATTGATTTAAGTTTTGCTGTACAAAAATACAAAACATTTTTACTGTACTCTGCATATTTTCACTGTTTGAAGGAAGTATTATGCGTCAATGCAGCTAAGTTCTTGAGGAAGGACAATTTTTACTTAATTTGTCTCTCATTTTAGATTTTTTTGAGGTTTATCCACGAGTTTTATTATCCGTGGCCCTTGTGCCCCAATTCCACGGATAATTGAAAATTTACTGTACCTGCTTTAATGTCATTTTCTCATTATTGACAGTTTTAATGTGATTCAATAGTTTACTCTCTAAATATCACCAACAGTGGCCAAATTGAAATCAGATTAAAAAAAAAAAAAATAAGCGCTAAATTTGTTGTCAAGTTGGCGACAAACCTTGGCGACCAAAAGACTGGCGATATATCGCCAAGTGTCCGACAAATTATAACACCACTTGAGTTTACACCGAAATTAACAATGATTTCTCCCCAAAAGGGGCAAAAGACCCCATTTGGAGCATTCGAATGCAATTAAAAAGGGAAGTGCACAACTATACCCCACTAGGAGTCTACGTACCAAATTTCAACTTTCTAGGACATTTCGTTCTTGAGTTATACGACATATATATACACATACGCACATATATACGTACATACAGACGTCACGAGAAAACTCGTTGTAATTAACTCGGGGATCGTCAAAATGGATATTTCGGGTGTCTGTACGTTCCTAGGCATATATCCACGTGTGGTCGGATTAAAAAATAAACTCAACATTCATTCGGGGGTGAGCAAAATGGAAATTAAGGCAGATTTTTGAGTGAAAATTTTTTCGCGAATACAATACTTCCTTTTTTGCAAAAGGAAGTAAAAAGGAACGCCTATTGTAAAATTTTATATCAATTCAAAAAAAAAAAAAAAAAAGAAAGAAAATAGAACAAATTTACAATTAGACAAACCAAGCACATCTATTCTAAGGAAAAAAAAACCCTGTATACAGGAGAATAAAAGATGATTGGTGTAACTTAACTACAAATTTAGAAATTAGTTGCACAGGTGTAATATTCATTCATAAATTTATGCATCATGAGGTCGTTTTAATCAGCTTTTTTTTTGCCCTGGTATTAGGTATTACACTAGTGTGTTAACTAATTTAATTAATTTACTTCATCTGTAACTGCTCGAAGTTACTAAAAAGGTAACCTTATTTGTAGTTAATTTGGGACGATCACAAGACATGTCTGGCTGCATTCGTTTCTTCCATGGAATTTAAATTTAAAATATTTTTATTATTGTCACATTTAACTCAAATTTCCATTGTTTGGAACAAACTAAACTATTCATTAACATTAGTTAGCTTTCGAAATTCCTTTTCTAAATTAAATTCCATGTTCAAATAAAAAATTAAATAAAAACTTCTTCCTAACTATGTTTGGTTAAAATTTAGATGAAGTTTTGCCGGTATCAAAGATCTAGACAAACATTTATGAAAATGACGCTTTGTTATGTGTTTTCTTAGGGAACACTCTATAATTTTCAGCTGGTTAAATTGAATTTATAACAATACCAGTCAGCCTTTTAGCTAAAAAAGAAAATATGTGTTCTGTTTGATTTCATTATAGCTTAGGATGAAAACGGTTTAAATTTAAGTTTTGTTTTTTCAATTATTGACTAATGTATCACTTATACTTAAAACAAATACACTTCCTTCAGATCATAGTTTTTTTTTAAATGGTTGATCATTTGAAATTTAATTTTTCTAAAACGAGTTAACCTTCATCAGGTAAATAAATAATAAATTACAAAATTATAAAAAATTTCAAAATCACGGTAGTAATTACTTTTTTGCAAAGATTTCTCAAACTTGCATGTCCCAGAAGAGATATAATTACAACTAATCATCAAAGTATCTAATTAAATCCCAAAGTGACGGATAATTTATTTTATCAACATGGAGTCAAGCCTTCACTCTTTAAAATTAATTCGTATTTGCTTAGTGAAAAGTTTTAATGTCAAAGTTGAAACTATGCATGTGTAATTTTTCAAAATGAGTGTAATTGCGTCATTAGATGTAAAGTAATCCTTTACAAATGAAATGTACGTAAGTAATTCAAAAGAGTATACAAATGGCAAATAATTAATACATAGAAAAACATTTTTTTTTTGCAAAAAAAAAAAAAAAAAAAAAAAAAATGAATTTTGACATCTTGTATTCAAATTATGTTTTTCGCAATCACGAGTGCGTGTGTGTGTGTAGGCGCGTGTGTTTGTGTCTGTGTGCAGGATGATTATGTGTATGCGTGTGTGTATGTGTTTGTGTGCATGTGTAGGCAGGCGTGCGGGCATGTGTAGGCTTGTTTGTGTGCGTAGACCTGTGTGTATGCACGTAGGCATGTGCGTATGAGCGTGTGTACGTGTGTGTGTGTATGAGCTCGCGTGTGTGTAGGACATGGATGCCATCGACTAGGAGAAACGGATTCTAGGAGGCAGTGCTCGGAGCCGCGTCTGCAGAGGCCGGTGGTCGGTGGTGCTGGTGTCCCTGGTCCAAGCTGAAGAAGAAACCACAACGCCAAGGACGGTGAAATGAAATCAAAGAGAAATCATGATTGCTCAAAAAAACATTTCACAGTTAGCTTAAACATGTAGATGGGAGAGTTTTCCCGGATGTTTTTTCATCCAAAGGCTCTTTATTTCCATTGAAAAAGAGGTTAACCTTGAAACACGTTTACGCAGTTAACTATTAATAATTTTGAGCGTCAAAACCCAATACATTGTAATTAGCCTCCTGTATTAAAAGTTTATGTGATAAAATTTGCCGAATTAATACATTTGATTTATTAATAATTCATTAGCAATAGTGGCTTAATAAAATAGCAATTGCAGTATTCCTAATAATAAATTAATTATTTTTGAAACTTACGACGAAACGAGATAATATACTAAAATAAAAATTATTATTAAAAAAAATGTTGGCAGATTTAAAAAGAAATATTTTAGTATCTATTTAGTTTATTAGTATATTTTTGGTTCATAACACGTGAATTCTCAACTCAGTGGCATGTCACACACCTTGTGTGACAGTTTAAATTGTTTAAGTGTTATTAATTTTCTAATATTGTGTTTTGATTCGGTTAAGTAGTACAAGGAGTCATGTCACACAATAAATGCTCATTTCCGTTACTTAAACACAAAAATGCCATTCCTCATTAACACGTGGCAGTAATGACATCAAATTTTATTTCCATGATACAAGGGAGACCCCATGTTTATTTTCAGCCATTGTTGAAGTTGTGAGATTTTTGTCGAAAATCAAAAAGATAGGTTTTGCTTTAAAAATTTAGCGTGGTTATTCTGACTTCTCACCTCCGTGAATTTGAATTTCAGTAATGCAAATTAATGCAAGACAAAAAAGTGAACATGCTTTTATATGCTTAACATGTGCAGATTGTAGCAATGAAGAAGAAAAGAAAAAACCCGAAAAATGTATTTACTAGGCCTATATTAATGGAAAGTTCCTCACCTCCGCGAATCTCACCTCCGTGACAAACCTTATCAATGTCATTGTTTCTGAGGTAAAAATAAATGATGAAGGGGAAATACATCAATAATAGGCATTCTACTGAAATCATAAATTGCCGGTATATCCTCAAATTTACTAAATACTATTTTTTAACATACATTTGAGACCATTAGTTAAGCCGTATTTTAATTAAGAGAGCTTAGTATTATATTTCCACCAATCATTAAAAAAGCTTATTGTTAGCACGATTCACAAACTTACCACTTTTATATTAAATTGGCCTCGATTTTTAAATATTAACAGCTTTTTCTTAAATTTCCGTAAACAAGACATTTTTTAATTATTTTTTTTTATTTATGAGTAAAATAATTGGAACTTATCTGGGCCACTTATAATGGTTACTCCTAGTTGGTAAAACTTTCATGTAAGAATGAAAAAAAAAAAAAAGAAAACGAAATGTTTTGAAATTGAAAAATATTTGCGTTCAAAAATTACGTTTTCAAGAGAATAACCCAGATATTTTTAGCATTTTAAGCAGTAGGAAAAGTCCTGCCTTTTATTGTAGCTGAAGATTAACACGAATTCATAAAGAAATATAATTGGAATAAATACGATTGGGAAAAGGTTTTAAGGCTAAGTCCATTTTGGAAGTGTAGTCGTTAAATTATTAAAAACAAGGTAAAAGACTCTATTAACTGCTTATAATATTTTTCGTATTTATTGTTTAATACATAAAAAGTTTGATTAAATAAAAGAGATTTGCTATAAAGAACATACCATTTTTAATAAACGCTCTTAATAACATACATTTTTACTTTAACTTCTTGATTTTTTTTCAAAATGTCAAACTCACTGTACCTGTTTACCCTTTTTAATAAATAAAAACTTCTACATTCAGTAGGTTAACTTTAACCGTCATAGCGGCGTAACATGCCCTCTCAATCTTAAACCCCATAGACCAACCAGAGTATTCTCGGGCTTGCTGTCATGTGGGTTAGCTCTATCTTACTGTGCTGCCGGAAGTACTCCCCTGTGAGTTCCTCAGTGATCCTTTTTCATCACATTAAAACCGTATTTTTGCGGGGAGCCATATTTTCAAGCTCGGAACAAGAACCCTAAACTGATTTTGGAACCGTCATCCTGCTACTCTTTCTAAAACGAACTTTTGGGAATCATCTAAGTATCCTTCTTCTTCTAGTTTTTAGATAATATTATTTTTAATAAACTTTTGTAGTATTTATCTTTGACATGTATGAAGACAGTAACTTTGCTATTACTGTTAAGCCACAGTCAATAGAACTATCATTTATATGGTAAGTTTAGTGTTTAGAACTATTGAAAACAATAAGAAAATAGAGATTTTTACTATTACAAGAAACATATTTTAACGATACTATATACTATTCTAAACTATAGTATTGTCAAACCATCTTGTAAGCAACAAGTGTACGTCAATCAGAGAGTGTACCATATCCTCTCTGATTGTTACATTTTGAATCATCCTCACATATATAATAGCCAATGATCGATACACGTTCCTGACGTCATCAACAATGAAACTCGCGCCACAGCATGATAATTAGATAATATGTTTTGGCAATGTTTAACATGCAGGGAAATGCTTTGTTGTGACAAGGCTGAACTGAATTCGATCACTTAACTGTTTTACTGGTAAGACTGTCATTTCAGGAAGATGAAGAAACAAAAAAAGTGGTCATCAATTAACGCTATCTACTGGAGTTTAGGTCTAATCCACTGGAATTAGGGTTAAAATTTCAACTATGAAAATATCACCAAACAAGCAATGGCTTCTTTCAAATGTAAAAGCAATTTAAGTCCTTAATAAATCAAGTAAATTCCCATTTTAGGCAACTTTTCACTCTTGTATAACATTAAATCTATCATTTGGCGCAGTTAGCCTATAAGAGAACGTCAACCAAATAATACATTTTGACAAGCTTATTTATTTAATACCTTAACTATTACTTGTTATTATTTTCAATATTGGAAATTGCAGGATGTAAAATAAGATAATAAAGTAAGAGAATCAGCGTTTAGCGTAAATTACTGTATATACGCCAAAAATTGAAAATTACTACATACACTTGTTTCAGGGTTACAAGGAACCCCTTTATCAATGCAAAATATGTGAGCTGATGGACGAGAAGATATACGACAAAAGCAAAGATGCAGTTAAGCAATCAGCTTAAAAAGTGAAAATTGCGGATTAGTTAAACGCCAGCGAGAGAAATTATTAACCAGTAAGGAACCAATAGGAATGCAAACAATCAGCAAGAGCTTTCTCACTGTTACGCAATTTATGGAAGAAAAAAATTGGTTGGACGAAGATTTTGCCACTAAAACTAAAGCAAAAGAAACAGTTTCAAAAACGTGAGCCGCAATAAAAGAAAAAGCAGAATGAAAGAAACGAGCTGATGTGTGTGCATCACATGACTTCCTTTCACGCTAATTTAATGACAATAGTGTCTTTGAGTAAGGAAAGAAATACTTCAAATATTTTCACCCTAAGTTTGTTGCAAAAAAAAAAAAAAGATACAGATTTATACAGATTAATTTCCCCAATATTGGCAATTTTAATGGAATTGAATGATTTTCAATTCGGAACTCCAGCGCTCGAATACGCTACCTTGCGGTGATTTACAAAACTGCCGATGAAACTAAAACATTGCCACGTTGCGTTCCACGTGTGTCTGTTGACGTAAACACAGGCAGTTTGTTCTGAGTATTTATTAACGCAATCGATGTGTCTTACTTTGCTTTCAGCTACAGAAATTAATTCGTCCCTTAGTAGTATTCTCGAGCTTCTCAAAATAATCTTAGTTTTTCTTATTTCTTTCAAAAAAGTATTAAACGATGGAAGCGTAAACAAGAAAACTCTGGATTAACAAAATTGGATAACGTTATACCAGGAAATTTTTTTAATTGTTTTGTATGAATTTGTAAGAATATGAGTTTTTTTTAATCTTAAATTAATTTAACTAATCATATTTTACAGCAGCATTTAGTTGGAATCGACAGAATGCAAAATATTTTCTTGAATTTATTATCATAGAACAAAATGAAAAATGTTTAACCGAGAAAGAATTCACTTTATTCCTTTTATTCTCAGCTGAAAGGTTTCGCCAAATTTGTTTAGGGTTATAGTTTTAGTATTGTGCGAGCAAAGTAGTCTTGGTGAGATTTCGCGTTTTTAGTTAAACCATTTTTAATTTTTATCATGAGTGGAATAAAATGATAGTAAGATTACAGAATTCGATAAGTAAAATGAAATAATGGTTAATCAACTGAAAAGAAAACTACCACCATATATAAATATTGCCAAGTGTTTGCCAAATTATAACACCACTTGAGTTTGCATTGAAATTAACAATAATTTCCCCTCAAAAAGGTGTAAAAGACACCCTTTGGAGCATTCGAAGACAACCAAAAAAGAAGGTGCACAAATAGATCCCAATAAGAGTCTACGTGCCAAATTTCAACTCTCTAGGACATACCATTCTTGAGTTGTGCGCACATACGTACATATGCACATAAATACGTACACACAGACGTCACGGGAAAGCTCGTTGTAATTAACTCGGGTATCGTCAAAATGAGGATATTTCGGGTGTCTATGCGTTCTTAGGCACATATCCACGTGTGTTCAAGCTGAAAAAAAAAAAAACCTCAGTATATTCATTCGGGGCGAGTAAAAACGAAATTAAGGCCGATTTTTGAGTGAAATTTTTTTCGCGAATACAATACTTCCTTTTTGGTAAAAGTAAGTAAAAAACAGAAAATGAATCACAACACAAAAAATTAAGAAAAAACGAAGAATAAAGATAAATAGAAAAAAGGGGAAAATGTTAACTGTATCGCACAAACGAAAACAAGTTGAAAACAAACTAAGCAAAATAGATAAAAATGAATGAAAATAATAACAATAAAAGACAAAAAATGTGCAAAATAGTTTAAATGTATGGAAAAAAGACACAAAATTAAGAATGGAAGCCAGACAATAGAAAATTACGGAATATCTTTAAGATCGTTAACTAAGTTAGAGCTATTCTTCAAAATATGAGAATACCGCAATGATCAAAAAATGTAGTTTAAATGTCTTTTTCGTACAAATTGTCTAGGGTGAATTTTTTTAGCATTAAAAATATAATTTTTCGTTTTTAATCATTTAATTTTTCTCGATCACAAGTCATGCTTAAAAGGAGAATAATTTGCATATCATTCTCGATAACTAATTTGAGTGGAATAAATTTAAAATATTCATTCTTTGGATAATTAGCTATTGTCATAACAAACTTTGATGTAACTAAAACTGTCCATTAAAATTACGGTTTTATTTTTAAATAAAAGTATTTTATTTGGAGGGGTGGGGGAGAAGAATAATGATTCAATTGTGTCAAACATTAATATATAACTTGAAAGTAAGTAAATTTTATGGAACTAAATATGGTTCTAGTAATGCATGTTTTAACCTTCGGATATTTTTATTACTCCGTTTCATGTTTGTAAATTTCTATTAGTTAAATACAAATTTTCATCTTTTATTTAAGCTATTAGACAGAAAATTTTGTTTTAAAATACACTCAATTCATAAACCACAGAAGTAAAAGTGCGTCAGTAATTTAAGTTTGTTTTCATTTTATAAAATAATTTTAATTTTGAAATTGAGAGGAATGGTGCTAGAAATATGTTCAAAAAATGTTTATACCTTCTAAACAATTTTATGTCGTTAGTGTCAAGTAACCATGCATATACTTTATTATTGTTTGTAGTAGCGTTTCAAGCATATTGATACAAGGTACATTTTTTGTCTAATCATCTAAAAAAGAAACAGGTTAGTAGATCCGTTCCCTCAAAAATATCTTGAATAAAATATTAAACTAAGTACGTATGCTGTTCTTATTTTACTCTCTGCAGAATACTGTAAATCAAGTTAAATTCTTAGGCGACAGTTCGTATTTTTTTTTGCAGTAAGTCTCCTGTCACCGATTTTCAGTTTAATAAATGTTCATTTGTTACATTCCAGCCGCAAATTAAATGGGACAGGAAGATTTCGGATTCTTTTAAAATGAAATGATATGAAATCAAATTTTCGAATTTTGTCATTTCTGCACCACACGAGATAAAAAGGGAAGGAAAAAAAAAAAAAAAAAAAAAAGAAAAAATTGAAAATACTTTTTGGAAAGTTTTCATCTCTTAAATTTTTTTCGCATTCATTTTTTTTAAGAAAAACCAGAGTAGGGGAGAGTCGGGTAAGTTGGAGACCCTAAGACTTTTTACATTTCTAAGACAGAACTAACTACATTTGAAAAAATATTTTTGTACTAATATCTTCGTACAACTATTGCCTAATGACAGTTTATTTCCCTGCCATGTAAACAATTTATATTTTTGTTAATCTTGCTTTTTTACTCCCATCACAAAGTATCCATCTTACCCGATGGTGCGGGTAAGATGGATACCAGTGGAGGGTAAGATGGCGATTACGTAGTTGATTCCATTTGACAAAATAAAATAAACTCGTTATGTCAAGTATAAGAACTATATTTTATTTTATGCCCAAAATTATGAATTTCCAAAAAATTATGAACAAAAATCACATATCCAAGACTTCTTTTTTGCTTCGGAATTTGACAGTCCAATACAAGCCGCATGAGCCCACTTGTGGCATTTTGCACAATTGAACCACAGTTCATTTTTTCCGAAGTCATCACATATGATGCATACTTCATCGACTTCTTCATCTGAGTTATCATCTTCGTCCATGTAATGTATGGATACGGAGGAATCTGATGAATAGTCAAAATAAGTTTTTGAGCATTTTTTCTTCTCTACGACCTTAGTTTTATTCTCTACGACCTTAGTTTTTTTCTTTCCTTTTTTTGCTTCTCTTCTTTCCTTTTGCTTCTTCCTTTCTAATAAATATTCTTTTACAGGCGAACTTGTGGCATGTAGCGATGGAGCTTTAGTCCTTTGTTTCTTTACCTTTGGGGGAGCTAAAGGGAGTACCAGGATATCGGGGGCATTAGATGGACCAGCAACAGGTTGGATATCGGAGGCATTAGAAGGACCAGCAATAGGTTGGGTGTCGGCATCATGAATTTCGGAACTAGATGTGGCATAAGCCGCTGTTGTCACAGCAGGTTCAAATTCTTCAGCTGAGAAAATTTGTGAATTGAGGGGAACAATCCCCGCTGCTTCAAATCCTTTCACTGCGTTATTTAGCGTAGCCGCTTTGGCATACGCTTTGTGAAAGAGGCTAGGTACATTCTTCACAGCAACAGTTTGGCCAGGATTCATAGTTAAAAAATCATTGCACACATTACTGTAGGCAGTTTTCAAAGGACCGAAGAAACTGACGTCCAAAGGCTGCATCCGGTGGGTTGTGTGCGGGGGGAAAACCAAGGAGAGTGATAAAGTTGTCCCTGCAAAAATTTACTGCTTCTAGGGTTATGTGTGATGCGTGATTGTCCATCAACAGCAGAATCTGATTGTCAGCTGAAGGTCCTACATTTTTTTTAAAATGGCTCAGCCATTCCAAAAATATTTTGGCATTTATAAAGCTGGAGTCTGGATTGCAGGCAGCTTGGGATCCAGGTGGTGCATCATGCAGCAAATAATCTTGCATGCGCACTCTTTTAAAAATAAAAAGTGGAGGCACATAATGTCCAGTTGCGCTGACACAGCAGACCACACTCACATTTGAGCCTCTCTCAGCCGAAGATACTTTAACCACCCGTCGTTTGCCTGTTGGTGTTATAATGAGAGGGGATTTTGTTGGTACAGTTGAGCAACCTGTTTCGTCAACATTGTAAATCTGGTGTGGCTCATATCTGTGTTTCTTCATAATTTCAGTCAATAAATTAAAGAAGTTTTGCACACTTACTTCATTAAATGCTGCTAATCTTGCCACTGAGGTCGCCTCTGGCTTACGTAAAGATAAATTAAATTTACTTAAAAAGTTGCTCACAAAATCTTTTCCAGCCATCCTTTCTTCTTTATTAAATCGATGTTCTATTTTTAGATGTTCAGCATAATCAAATGCGATTCTTGCAAAATCTTTCTTTGTCAAACCAAATGCACGTCTGTCTATATCTGTAACATAGGTTTTTAGCAAGAGTAATTGTTCCTCAGTAAAAGTATTCTTAAATCTTCCAGCGTTCTCAGGAAATGGCTCTTTGTTCTTCCTTTTATCCACATAACGCCGAAGAGAAGTTTGAGGCAGAGAATATTTTTTTGCTGTTGTTAAAATGAACGCTCCTCTTAGTACCTCTTCAACAGCTTTATCCATACCTTCTTTGGACCAAGATTGTCTTTCCGTAATCCTTTTATATTTCCCCATCGTTTTGTTTCTAAAAAAATAAAGTTATAATCACTTTAAGGATGCTGTCATCAGTTATGAATTTTACCCCCCTTTAAACTATCCAAGAAAAGAAAAGTTGATTGATATCTTTAATATGCCTCAATTCATTGTAGAAGAAAAATACGAATAAAAATAAAGAATTCTTTTTTTTATTTAAACAAATACCTAGTCAAATTTTTTAAACATTTAAAAATATTTTTTTAAGTAATTAAACAAAATAAAAGTTAAAAAATGTCTTAAAATCTAGTTTTTACAGATAATATGTAATCCTTATAGGCACAAATATTTGATTTGAGACTAGTAAATTGCCTGCTTTTTATTTGCGTGTAAGATGGAGACCACCATCTTACCCGCCATCTTACATATCCATCTTACCCGACGACGTCATGTCGAAATTAAAGTACAAAACGAGAATAAAATCAACCGTATTTTAACTTAAAAGCAACATTATATCATTAATCGAGAAGACTAATTATGTATAAAATTGAAGAAAAGCCCAAAACACTCACCAATTTAACGCAATCCACTAATGAAAAGGTTGACAAATTTAGATATGTTCACGCTGAAATAACAAAACACAAAATGGCGGCAGTTACAGTTATTTTTCCACGCTAGGAATGTAATTCAATTGAAAGATGGCCAACACTGAAGCATATATCCCAATAAGGGGCTGCCATCTATCGCAAATAAAGAGAAACATTCAAGTCACCATCTTAGCCGCCTCTCCATCTTACCCGACTCTCCCCTATATAACTTGTGTATTTAGTTCTGCTTAAATTTAATTGTTTAAAAACAAACGAATGTTTTTTCGTCTGTGTTTTTGTAAAAGGGAAAGCGAGAAGACTTAAATAACAGACTTTATCTTTTCTGTTCCTTTTTTTTTTTAATTTCAATTTTTTTCAATAATCAGTCTGTTTAAGGATTGATGTTTAACCCTATAATGTTTTCTATTTCTCAGGAAATCGTCTTAAAAAAACACCGCAATCTTCGGCAGTGCAATTTTTTATGTGGAAACTCCCTAAGTCTTGAGAGTACTCTGACAGACCGATATTATGAAAGATGCCATCACTATGCATCTGCCACACCACTAGAAATGTGGACTTAAGCTCTTATTTTTCCATTTTTTCAATCAAGACTTAAACAGCGGGCTTTATTTTCTCTATTCTGTTTTTTTTTTGCAATCAATCTGGTTAAGAACTAATGACTAACCCTGTTAAGTCCTCTATTTCTCAAGAAATTTTCTTAGAGAAGATACCACAATCTTCGGTCGTGCAACTTTTGGATGTGGAAACTCTTGAAACCTTGAGAGTACTCTGACACACCGATCTCGTAAAAGATACCATCAAAATGAAACCGCCACACTACTAAAAAAGTGGACTTAAGCTCTAATGTTTCTCATTTTTTCAAATCAAAGACATAAATAGAAGACATAATTTTATTTGTTCTATTCAGCAATAAACATTTTACAGTTAATTTGGTTAAGGATTAATAACCAACCTTTTCAACTTCGGTAAAAGTTCCTAGGATTGACACCATTATCTAAACCTTGCAAAAATCCTTCTTTCTTCAAGCAATATCCATTGAAATTCAAAAGAGCTACACAAAATCCCCCGCTTTACGAATGTTAGCAACAAAATTCTTAAAGTTTAGAGTTACCTGACAGCCTACTGCCATAGCAGAGGCTATAATACGCATCTACTACCCGGAAAATAGTTTGATTTAGTTATGGGATGAGATAGTGCCTCAGCTGGCAATTGATGGAAATTAGGCTGCTCGAAAAAATTAGGGGAGCACATGGCTTTAAGAAAATTTAGAAAAACATTATTCTGGAAACTAATTTCCGATAAACCGTACATACACATACAAAAAACTGCAGTCCTCGGCTGGAATTGACTGAGCTGGCGGTATATTTCATGTATTTCATCCTTAGCCCTGGCTATAGGGCGGTAACTTACTGAATATACCTGCCTAGTCCTGCAATATTCGAGTTGAACCGAACCATTGTTTCGGTCACTCGTCTGGTCAGTGCTAATTCTATATTAGCTACCAGTTTGTTTGGCACTCTTGGCTTCCTTAAGAGGTTTTCCGCCTCCAGCTCAGTTAGTTCTATGCCGGGCTGATGAGTGCTAATAAGCACGAAACTGCAGTCCTCGGCTGGAATGGACTGAGCTGGCGGTGTATTTCATATATTTCTGCCTTAGCCCTGGCTATAGGGCGGTAACTTACTGAATAAACCGTACATGTTTTCAGGAAACATGAGGATAAAACGTAAAGTTCGGAAGCAAATCAACGTTTCGTCGTCGAAAAGCAGAAAAAGGGTACAAGTGCAGAAGTCGTAATTTAACAGAAGCTCATTTTTTTCAGTCTGAGCGGTAAAATTCAACTTTTTTTTTAATTGGAAAACGCCACAACACCGTAATTTACCGGATTCCATGGTTTGACGTTTTATCGGGGGACTGGAATCCGGGCAAACCTAAAGAACTGAAGCAAACGATGTTGGAGATGCATAATTTCGTGTTCGTTTTACTGTTGTAGAGGAGTAAATTTCCCAGTCAAATGTTTTCTGCGTCTTTTTTGCTGTATTGCATCCTTATACATGTGTACGCTCCATTTTATGCCTCTGCAAGGCCACCTCACAACGGTTTCTTCACTTTTGTGTGATTGCTCCATTGCTCCCCTAATTGTTTTGAGCAGTGTACGTTAAACTTTCTTGCACTGAATGGAAACTTGTAAACTGGATAATAGTTTGATTCCGTTTCTTTTATGTTCCTGTAAATCATTCTTTAGTAAATAATTTTCATGATTTTTTAACGAATTATTGATCCTCCTGTGAGTTATACGCATCTTTTGAAAGGAACTTGATTTTGCATAAAAAATAATTATTGATTAATTAAAACAAATAAATGAATAAAAAATGCCAAAAACGACTCCGCTCATGAATTAAAAAAAAAGACTCCAGGAGTGCCGACATAAGTGAAAATTTGAACAATTACGTGTGTATTTTTTTAACCGTCAGGAAATACTTTATTGTGAAAAAAAATACTTAAATGAAGTTTTTTTTCTTCTAAATTACGTATTATAAACTACTACTGCAAAAATTGTTGGACAATATTTATGTACTGTGCCATTGTACATGAAAAATAATGCATATAGTTTTATGTACAAAAATTGCAATCTATTGCTTAAAACGTAAATTTACAAACACATGGAATATGAAATTTAACTAAGTGGTATTTTTCGAAATGAATACCAATAAAACTTATGAATTTTCATCCACAATTTCAACTCTTTAATCATCACCATCATCATCATAACCATCTTAATCATTATTATCATTATATTCAAAAATTGATACTAGATTTATGGTGACTAAAAGAGGAAGCAGTTAGAGAGAAGATGAGAAACAGAAGAGAGAATTATGATTCATATCCATTTAAATTATTTGTAAAGACTGCAGCAATTGTTGTTTTTTATGTTGTTGTGTTAAGACTGCGATCTTTGGACATCATTAAATCAAATTCTGTATTTAATATTCGAACCTGAGGCCCAAAATTGCAATCTCCGAGTCCACAATCCAGCGCCTGAGCCTTTCAGTAAACCGGGAGCAAGCTTTAAGATGACCTTAGCATCTAAAGAAGTTTTCACTTCAAACAGAGCATGCGCTTTATTAATGGTTTCGGTAACAGTGTCACGAGTTCAATTCCTTTTTTTCCCATTTCAAAAAATGCCCAACACGCACAAAAAGTTTTCACATAAAATAAAAAAAAAAAATAAAAAAAA
>NC_072737.1:22538068-22619869 GCF_026930045.1 Uloborus diversus | reverse complement strand
GTAGACCATAACGGTTCAATTATAAAAAGATCAGGTGATAGTGCTGGCCAAGGCAGATGTTTAAATTCACCCTCGTGTTCATCAAACACCGATTGGACAAGTCTCTTCATGAATTGGAGCATTATCAGCTTGGAAAACTCCATCTCCTTCAGGAAACAAAGTTTGCATCATAGAATGGATCTGGTCAACTGATATGTGTCTATACTTCTCTCTCAGTGATCCTTCTTTTTAGGGTTACGACTGGTTCAGCGAAAACCCACGACTTGACTGCCCATATCATGACAGATCCTAGTTCATGCTTGACGGTTTGAAGTAGAGAATCACGATCATACGCTTGTGCTGGTGTCTTTCAAACTCGTGCTCGTCTTGTAGTAGGAAAAAAGTGCTAAAGACGTTTTGTCATACCATATTACTCTCTTCAACAATCTCATCAATCAACGAGGATTTGTGAGTGTGGCACCACTGTAAACGACGTTTAGCATTAACATTTGTGACTAGTGTCTTGGGAATCGCTATTCTTCTGTTAATGTTTCGTTTATAAAGGTGCCTTCTAACTGTAATCACTCACACTGGTGAAACCAGTGGCGATTTCGTACTGTGGTCATTTTTGCTGCTGTTGTTCGCTTTTTGGACCTTACAATCCGCTTCAATACCCGTTGACCTCCTTCGCTGAGCTTCTTTCCGCCCACTTTTTTGCTTTACCGAGCTTGTCTTTCCGCACTGTGTGTGTATGCTGTCATGACTTAGGATACTGCGCCTCTAGAAATGCCAAAATTTTGAGATGTTTCATTTACACTTGCTCCAGCTAGACGAGCTCGAAAAATTTGAGAGTTCCGACATTTCGTGCGCTTGAAAAAAATCCAAGTCTTCCAAAACTTCAATTAAGCCACCATATACAACCAGAATACTCTTTATAAAAAAATCAGACACCTAGTTTTATTCTTTATTGCTTACGAAGCGCATTTATAAAGGTCACTTTTATTCACAGGTGTTTCCATCATTTTGATAACTACCTGTATGTGTATATATATATATATATATATATATATATATATATATATATATATATATATATATATATATATATATATATATATATATATATATATATATATATATATATATATATATATATATATATATATACTAGCTGACCCAGCCACGCGTTGCTGTGGCTGAGAATGGAAATTATTTTTGTACGATCAAATTAATATTTTTAACAAAGCTGGAAAAAGTTCCGTTGATTTTAAATCACTGGGAAATGAGAATGGTCGTGTTTGCCCGAAGTAGGAACTAACTAAATTTTCTATAGTAAAACCATTACTATCTACGTTCCTAGAAAATAACGGGCAGCTGATATGCCCAATTTCTACCATTAAGATACCTTATAAAAATCAGGAATTTTTTCCGCTAAAATTAAGTAATATTCCTGAAATTATTCCGGAAGCCGCATAAAAAATTCAGACATCTTTCCGTTTAAAGCCAGTCATGTTTCTGGAAAATCAGAGAAAACTTAGGTAGGTATAATCGTTCGGCACCTTCCTGATTTAATTTGAAAGTTCCATCAGCATTATTGCAAACATGGCCGAAGTCAAGCAAGAAAGTATCGTGCATTACACTCGCTTGCAATTCTTGCGAAACAACGTCGTCCATGCCTATTTACTCCCTATCGGCACTTAATCAGCTTGGACAGACCATAATCGAACGGAAGCCCATACACTTTATAAATACGATCAGTTAATCTTTGAACTGGAAGCTAGAAATATTTTTCACAACAGTGAGAAAACTGCATTCTTGCAACGTGTAGCAATTCAGAGAACTTTTTGACAATAATACTTGATATTTCTGGAAAGTGTATAAAAATCACTGAAATCCTAAAACGTTACACGGAAATACTCAGAAATGTTTCGGAAATCTTTTGCAGTGTACTTACATCGTCCAAAGGTGCAAAATAACTTGAAAGTGGTAAGTAAAGTATCAGAATGTTGAAATTAAGCATTAACCAATATACAGATTTTGTATGCACAGTTTATACATAAATTGATAAGCTATAAAAGTGGAATTTTATGAATAAGGTAGATAACATTTATTTCGAACTATTGTTTCGATCATTTTAAATTATTAAAATTGAAAATTATCTTTGTACTAATTTGTTAACAATATTTTTGGTTAATCTTTCTTTTGCTAAGACGAACAGATTTGATGGTTTTTCCACACATGAGCATGTTACATGTAGTTGTACCCATGGGAGAAACACCTATTTTCCTAGTTCAAACCGCCATTGTTTGGCCTTGAGATCTATTTATGGTTATCGCGAAGGCTAAGCAAAGCGAAATATGAAGCCTTCTAAGTTGTATTGGAGATTCTGACGATATTAATGGAATGCATGGCAGCAGGATAATTCCTCCTTCAAACTTTTACAATAAAATTGCTGCTTCAAGAACATTTCCGGTGACCCTTTTGACAAATATACGTGTATATTTGTAAAAACCTAGGTGGGTTTAAATTATGGAGAATATTAATTCGTGAAATAATTTTCAACTGGAAATTGTGTAGTGTCATTCCTGGTGTCCAGATAATTTAAAATTCAGTTGGAAACTTTACTGATTTGTTCTAATCAGCAAGTGTATCGATTGATTTAATTTTTTTCAAATTACCGGGCAACAGCTGTTGCATTTAGAAGTTGATTGTGTCTACATTAACTTTTTTGCTGCCAAAATAGCGTGACTACAGAAGCGGTCATAAAAATAAAAATAAAAATAAATATTCGGGAATACACTCTTAATTAGTTCATTTTTCGTCTCAATTGCAGTGCAGAACTTTTCGGGCTAATTGATCCAGGCATTTCCATTGCATGTGTATTTTGATATATTTCAGTTTCAATGTTTGCAATACCCAGAAATCGCTTAGAAAATACTTGTGCGAATACCTAATTTTGCGTTTGAACTCACATGTTCGTGGTCAATCGCATCATCTCGACATTAAGATATAAAAACGATTGTTTTAAACATCCGTTGATTTCATCGGAATAACTGGTATTGTCTGCCGGAAGTCCCCAGACAGTATTCAGGCAATAGTACTAAAAGTTTATCGTTGCCTTTAAATCTTACATAATCCTTTGATGTGCTTCGAATGAATGCTTTTTGCTCATGAGCCATAGTACACTTATCCCAAACTATAATTGCACTCTTTTGCAACACTACAGCCATTCCGCGTTTTTTCTTTAATGTTACACATTGCGTTTGGTTTGTTATAAATATCTAATAGGCAACTTTAAAGCTGTATGTGCTGTTCGTCTACCATCTAAAAAAAAGTAGCAGCAATGCCTGACGATGCAATTGTCACTGCAATTTTCTGTTGCGAAAGTATATTTGCAAGAGTTAATGTTATTAAAAATCTCCTGGCGGAAAAAAGAAAGAAAATTATTGTTTTCCGCTTAAATTCAGTAACCTTCCAGAAATTATCCAGGAATATTTTTGAAGAATTCAGTAGTCTTCCTGGTTAAAGCCAGTTATAATTCTGGCAACTTCAGAGAAGCCTAACGTAGGTTTAATATAATAATCTGGAACCTTCCTGCTTTTCCAACTAAGATCTCGAAGCATTAATGCAATCATTGCTAAGCTAGATTCTAAAGTTAGGGCTGGCTCGAATGTAACTCATATGCAACTTCCTGCATAGCTTCTTGATTCAGGCATCTTTTCGCTCTCATTGGGAGCTGAGTCAATCTCGACTGACCGCTCTCACTGGGAGCTGAGTCAATCTCGACTAACCGTCATCGAGCTGAAACCGATACACCAAATAAATACGTTCAGTTAATCTTGATACCGGTGGACAAAAATATTTTTCACAACGGTGTGAAATCTGCAATTTGTAGCATTTCAGGAAACTTTTTGACAAAGATAACTGACTTCCTCAGAAAGTGAATAAAAACCTGTAAAATCCCGAAACGTTATATGGAAACAATAAGCAACGTTTCGGAGGTTTTTTTTCATTATAGTGTTTTAAGCAGTAGGTCAAACGATGTTAGAGTTATATCGATTAATTAACTTACACCGCCATCTATTAAGAATTTATAGAACTAAACAATTAATACACACTATTAATGTGTAATTAACATTTTATTTGCAATTAAAAATTATAAAAACTATCCTATCTTTTAAGTTGGACCAAATTACAGATAGGTATGAAATTTGATAAAAATCGGTTCAGTAGTTTCGGAGTTTACCCCGAACAAACATCGTGACACGAGGTTTTTATATATATAAGATATGTATATATATATATATATATATATATATATATATATATATATATATATATATATATATATATATATATATATATATATATATATATATATATATATATATATATACAGGGGCGGACTGGCCAGGTCGGCTAGTCGGGGATCCCCGACTGGGCCAACTGCTTAGGGGGACCAGCTTAAATAGTTGACCTTTTTTACTTCCTTTTACAAAAAAGGAAGTATTGTATTCGCGAAAAAATTTTCACTCAAAAATCGCCCTTAATTTCCATTTTGCTCACCCCCAAATGAATGTTCAGTTTTTTTTTCGATTCGACCACATGCGGAAAAGTGCCTAAGAATGTATAGACACGCGAAATATCCATTTTGACCATCACCGAGGTAATTACAACGACTTTTCTCGTGACGTCTGTATGTATGTGCGTATGTGTGTATGTGCGTATGTGCGTATGTATCTCGCATAACTCAAAAATGGTATGTCCTAGAAAGTTGAAATTTGGTACATAGACTCGTAGTGGGGTCTAGTTGTGCACCTCCCCTTTTGGTTGCTTTCGGATGTTCCTAAGGGGGTCTATTGCACCTTTTTGGGGGGAAATCATTGTTAATATCAATGCAAACTTAAGTGGTGTTATAATTTGGTAAACACTTGGTGACGTATCGCCAAGCTTTTGGTCGCCAAGTTTTTTCGCCAACTTGGGGACGATTTTTTTTGTTATAATATTCTAAGATATTATTGGAATTTTTTGTGATGCATGTAAATTAAATATTTGATAATGACTTTAAATGATAGTTTTAAAATATATTGTCACTTTGAATTGTTGTAAAATAATTTCTTGAAATTAAATAGTTTATTATTATTTTTTTTGTTTTGTTTTTACAAGTATTTTATGTGCAATAGATAAATATATTTATAAAAATGAAATTGAGTAAAGAGTACCTAGAATAATTTTTCAAAAAATAAGCAAATTTATGCTATAAGTAAAACCAGCAGTGTCCCTTTGAAGAAAGATAATCCTATTCATTTTTTAAGAAAACAAAATTACTTAAATCAAACGGATAGTCAAAACGATTTTTACTTCCTTTTACAAAAAAGGAAGTATTGTATTTGCGAAAAATTTTTCACTCAAAAATCGGCCTTAATTTCCATTTTTCTCACCCCCGAATTAATGTTGAGTTTTTTTTTCGATCCGATCACACGTGGATATATGCCAAGGAACGTACAGACACCCAAAATATCCATTTTGACGACCCCCGAGTTAATTACAACGAATTTTCTCGTGACGTCCGTATGTACGTATGCATGTGCGTACGTGCGTGTGTGTGTGTATGCATCTCGCATAACTCAAAAACGGTACGTCCTAGAAAATTGAAATTTAATACGTAGACTCCTAGTGGGGTGTAGTTGTGCACCTTCCCTTTTGGTTGCATTCGGATGTTCCTAAGGGGGTGTTTTGCCCCTTTTTTGGGGGAAATCATTGTTAATTTCGATGTAAACTCAAGTGGTGTTATAATTTGTCGCACACTTGGCGATATATCACCAGTATTTTGATCGCCAAATTTTATCACCAACTTGGCGACAAATTTGGCAATTTTTTTAAATTTTAAATTTGGTCTCAATTTGGCTAATGTTGGTGATATTTAGAGAGTAAACAATTGAATCACATTGAATTTGCCAATAATGGGGAAATGACATTAAATTGAAGTCAAAGGAAGTCATGTGATGCACACATCAGCTCGTTTGTTAACAAATTTTCCTAAAAATATTACTTAAGTTCTTGCTCTTCAAATTCAAGTCAAGATTGTGCATAAAGTAAAACGGGAAAAGTTCTATAGAACTGAGATTGATACTATGCTTCATTGGTTCCCGCAATCTTTTTTATTTTTACCTCGGGTCACAATTCATGTTAAGAGGAATATTGTGGGTCAGAAGAAGTATAAAGTTATTATTTTCTAAAATGAATGGAAAAACAAGGAAAATGAATGACAGTTACAAACCAAAACTTGCTTCCTTTATTACTCAAAGATAGCCTAAATAAGACTTTCAATCTCAAAACTGCACCCCTGAATACTTTAAGTCAATTTCAAATATTTTAAGGTATTAAAGATTCGAGATGCCCGAACCTCGCACCCCTTATGATGTGTCCTGTCGCTTCCAAACGAAGCCTAAAGTCGCGTTTTTAGTACGTCAAAGTGGAAAATATTCGGAGAAGAGTCTCCTGACACTACTTTTGGTAACGTCGAAGCTTTCTCCTAAAGTCATCAACGATATTCTTCAATTGAGGGCTCTGATGCAAGAACCAGGTAGTCTAAAAATTTCGTTTTTTACTACAGTAGATCCTGATTTTACGCAGGTTTATTTTACGCTGATTTGATTATACGCGGTTTAAGGTTTGACACCTTTATTTTATTTTACGCGGACGCGGCATAGCAAACAGTTAAAAATGTCCTCTCTTTCAAAATCTAAATTCCTGAGATTGCAGATAACCGCAATAAAATGTTTTTTGGTGTGTTAATATGCAAGCTTGGGCCACACTGGAGGCATTTTTTTGCCATTGGTTTACGAGCTCTTTCCAGAAGTAAAGTTGTTGAACTCACACAATTCAGGGCCCACTGGAAGAAGAGCTTTCAGAAGTGACAAAGGAGAACGAAACCAACGAGGAAACCGACATCGATGACGCACAACCAAGAGCTTTCACTCTGAAAGTTTTGAAACATTTCTTGACAATGGCAATCGAACTTTGCGATTTTTAAGTCAAGGAAGATCTTGTCATGGAAGCGACGCGAGCGATTCCGGAAACGTTAATGCACCACAAAGAAATACGGATAAAAATAATTAATGACTGACAAAAGAATATCATGACCAGCTCTTTTTAATAAACACTATTTTAATTCATGTTTTCTTTACGCACGTTGTGCATTAGTTCCAGAATAAGTACACATTAAACTTATTTTTATCTGTCACTAGAATGTGGTATTTTTTTTCCTCTATGGAACCTAACCCCTGTTTTAACACTAACTGCGTATTAATTCTTAATTTTACTCGGTTTTGATGAATGCGGCATTTCCGTTGAACGCAACCCCCGTGTAAAACGAGAGTCTGCTGTATTTTAAATTCATTTTTGCGTGTGGGCAACAACGGGGCAGAAATATAAGATCAGACTTCTGCTTTTTAGTAAATAACGTGGAAAAGATGGTAGAGCTTTTATTGGACACTGATGTCATTTTTTGCTCTTCTAAAAAATGAGTAAGTACCAAAATACTTGGTTTTTGCATCAAAGTCCTCAATTGTGTTTTTCAAACATAAATATCGAAAAATTTCCTCATAAAGTCTTCGAACCTCTGTCAGTCCCTTAAAGTCCCTAAAGATAGTTTAAAATTTCACTTATTTAAGTTTCCGTGAAAGAGCTCTGCCGGCCTTTTATCCGCACTATAGCCTAAAATTTATTTCAGGTTCAGAAAAAACTGCGCAGAGGAAACTTGTGTTTCCTCCAGATCAAAAAAGGGGCAGTGCGTCTTCAGAACACTTTTTGAATGAAGTCGTATAAACAAGGTGCCTTTTTTACTTTTTGTATACTAGGTGCTTACAAAGTCCAAGTGCCTTAGATGGTAATGATTTCTAAAATATTGAAAAGCTTTTTGATGTTCAGTTTTAAAAAAAATGTTAAGAACATTCAAATATATTCTAATCATATTCATGTGAATAAGTGATTGAAACAAGAGATTGACTTTTCAAGGACAGATTTGTGTAAATCTTTACCTTTCGAAAAAATTTTGCTTTTTGTGAAGTTTTGCTGAAACTTTTCAGGAGCAATGAGGGTTTATTATGCCATGGGTCAAAGGGTAGCTTATAAGCGGAAAAACACGGGGCCTTCCAAAAAATCGTACACCTTTAATGTTTCCAAACATACTATAAGATTATGTTTTTAAAATTGCAATGTCGAAAAATTCTGAAGGAGGGTCGCCAGATTCTCTTTAGTAACTAAATGTAGCTTAAAATTGGGTCGAGTAGACTTCAGTTTTGAAATGCTTCCAAATAAGATCACTGAGTCTTGTTCTCTCTTTGTGACAAAAGATAGTCTAGAATTTTTTAATAGTTCAACATCGAAACGTTTTAGTAGAGAGTCCCCGATGCTTCCCTGTTCCATTAATTTCACCATGAGTAGCATAAAATTGTACTTCTAAAGCTTCCCATTCCGGAGAATTTTCGGGAAGAGCCCCCGACATTCTATTGTAAATAAATATAGGCTAAAATGGACTTCAATTTTGAAAAAAAAAAAAAAAAAAGAAAGAGAGAAAACGAAATCGTGGGGGAACCTCTTTTTTTTCCTTTCCTCGTAAGTTTCCAAAAAATGTAAAATTGCGGTTTTTAACATCAATTTTGAACATATCGCTTGGGAAGGAGTTAGAGCATAGGGAGAATCCCTTCTCCCGATTCTTTTTCTTTAAGCCTGTATAAATTAACAAATTTCGAAAATTTTCCGAGGGATTTACATGATTCTCCCTTTTACTTGTGCCCCTCCTATGTTGCCAGTATTGAAGAGCAAAGACGTAGCTTTTAAGACTTCTAACCATTAGTATCCTTCTTTCAAGGCACATTAAAAATGCATCAATGTTAGCTTTATTTTACGTTTCATGATTTTCGTTTTTTAGAACTTTTAAATCTTTATTTAGAAACATAGAGGAAAATAGGAACTAGTGCGTGGTAAGATTAATAAATACCTTTGTGCTAAACAGTAAAGTAAGACAAAACAACCTTAGATGAAGCACAAATTTGCAGATTACAGCAGACACTGTCTGCTGTAATCTGCAAATTTGTGCTTCATCTGACGTTGTTTTGTCTTACTTTAGTGCGTGGTAGTTTTGTCTTTGTTCGATCCCGGAAAATCGAAAACCGGCGCTGTTTCATTTAATTTTTTTAATTTACAGAGGTGGGCCAAAATATTCTTTTGCCGACTGGGTCAAAGTCATATTACGCTAAACTTGCTTATTTGTTTGTTCAGTAGAAATAATGCATGTAGAAACACAAATATAAGATTTTTTTTTTCAATTTTAAAGTTTGCGTCAGGCAGATGACGTTCTTTATTAGTCAATTTTGAAATCTCGCCAGCATTTCCACAAATATAAGGGCAGCAGTTTGACGAATGCTGTCTTTGAAATGATTTAAGGTTCTAGGACTATCGTGAAAGACACAATCGTTGAGACACATTTACCATATGTAGTTAGTTTTGAAAGATGCATGAAATGTCCGTTTCGTGGCAATCCTGGAATGGCCGTTAGAAAAATACAACTCGGCGATGACTGCTGGCTGCGTCTTACTCCAACTCATTGCAGCAACTGAACTAAGTGGGTTATAAGCTTTAAGTCACACACTCTTTTTAAAGCATTGCGACAGTCAGTTTTCAACTTCCGCCAGCATTTGCACAAATATGATGGCAACAGCTTAACAAATGTTGTCCTTTAAATGATTAACAGTTTTAAGACTATCGTCAAAGACCAATTGATTGAGACACCCACAGCATACATAGTCAATATTAAAACACGCATGAGTTGTCCGTTTTGTGGCAAAGGTCCATTAGAAAAACATACTTCGACGGAGACTGTTTTCTGCGTCTTTGTCTAATTCGCGGTAGCAACTGAACTAAGTGGTTATAAACTTTAAGCAACTCTTTCTTTGGAAGACCTCACCCCCATCATACCCCCTAAAACGGAACTTGCGTCGTGACTGCAAACCCGCTGTGTTCTACCCCACCATGTATTATATTACAAAGAGCTATCACCAATTTTATCGTTGCACTGAAAGTCAAACTGACCCATTCAGTAACATTTGGGATTATTTTTTGTGTAGAAATACTTTTCATTTTGTTGCATTATAAGTTTATGCTTTATTTGTTCCAAATTTACCGATTTATCCTGTATTTCAAACTAATAAAATGTTTAGAAAAAGGTTGCTAAATAGTTCACAGCTACGTCATAACTTCACAATGCTTCAAAATAAGTATTAAAAGATAACATGAAAATTAAGGATACATTTTTGAAGAAAGAATATAATAATTCGGCGTAAGAAACATGTCATTATTGTTTGTTAAAAAGGTTAAGTTTCTAATCTCGTATACTTTTGCGAACTATCTTTGTATTAAGCATTGGAGAAAAAATCATCTAATCTCAGTCCATCTGAAGTTACATTTTTTTTTTGGTTTCAATCAATAGATGCAACACGTGCTCTCAGTGCTTAACGTTCAAAATATAACCGTTGAATGAAATATATCGATGTTCACCCATTTTAGTTTTGTACTGGGCAGAAACCCACAAAGAGGCTATTTATTTTCCATGGATCCCCACCATTCGTCTTCGCATAACTTTAAGAGGAATATATCACAGGAAGAACTGGAGAGAAATTGTAAATTTAAAGAAGCAGAAATGATTGATGGACCAATATATGGAGAAGTAAAGTTCGGAAAATAGCCCTTGAAATTATATTCAAAGGAGCAATGAAAATACTTTTTATAACGTTTTAATGCAATGTTGTGAAATAACTTTACACAAAATACAATCGAGTATTTTTCGTATAAAAATGTTCCATATTGTTGTGTAGAAAAGTATAAATATTCCATATTATTGCATAGTAATATATATAAATAAATTATTGTTGTAAAATGATGTGGTCAACTCCACACAGTTGAGCTAGAAAAGTTGTCCTTAATATGACTTTTTTAAAAGTGTAGTTTATTAATGCGCCCCTTTTTAAAATTTAATCGTTCTCTTAGCAGTGACGGATCTGCCTCTATATTCGTTCTTATTAAATAGATAACTATGCGCATATTGCTTTAGGTTTCGTATTAGGGTGGATTGATAAGATATTTTTATTCTTTTTCAGTCAAATAATGGAACTTTTTTACTATGCATCCATAAAACAAAGCCAACCAAAACCAGGGTTGTAGAGTCGAAGTCGGACTGATTTTGGGGTAAAGGAGTCGGAGTCGTTCAAAACCAGACCGACTCCGACTCCGGGCTTCTTCTTTTTCTGTAACTTTCACTCACGCTCCTTGCATTTCTCAAAAAACTGGCAGCCAATTTGTTTGATTGCATGTATAAAGGCCTAGTAATAAGAAAATAACTGTCATTGTGGCAACCAGCTGGCTTTTTGAAACAGCTACTTACGCCATCACCAAGTTTGCTTGTTTGTTTTAACTTTATTTAACTTGAAAGCAACTGTCATCAAACAGTTTTGTTGCCTAACTTTTCTAAATATTCACTTTCAAATAAAAATATATCTATATTTTTTACTTCAATATCGGATATAAAATAGTAAAAGGAATGTATGTATCGCTGGTGCAAGTCGATAAACTTCTGAGGGTGCTTCTTAAATTCAAATAAGTGTTGGTACGAAAGCTTGAATCCATAAGATCCAAAAAAATATAGAGGTTAGTTTTTTTTTTTAAATCTAAAGACTATATCTATAAGCTTGGTTCTCACTAAAAAGTACAAAATAAAATCAGTATATGATTATTTCGCTACAACACTCAATAATTGCAGTTAATCTTAAAATCTTCATACTTTATGATTAATTAGATTAATTCTAAAGCTGCCAATAAAACTAATATTAAAAATTGAGCCATGAAATGTAGGTATACGCAGTAAAAGCTATTCGTACGAAGCTGTATACCCCCAAATGTTGTGTAAAATATTCGCCAGACGTACGTTTACCCGACCTCTAGCCACAATACAGTGCAATATTTTCGTTGAAATTTAAGAATTATTATTCGGAAATGTTTTTAGCATTAAGTATTTATATATTTATGAACTCTGAAACTAAGTTGAGGCGTCATTTGCCAGATAGGTGATTATTTTGAGGGGAGGGGTGAGTCCGGCTCCTCTCAAGAAAAGTTAAATAAAAGTTAAAGCTTTAAAAAATTGAAAGCGCTTTATTAGATCAACATCTATTTGTCAAACATTAAGGATGAATAAATTATCCTTTTCATTTTTTATAGTGGGATTTTTAAGTAATCTCACTTTTAAAATCGCAACTATTGGATAATTTGATTTTCAAATTGAGTCAATAGAGAACTTGTATGCATCGTTGGTTTACAATAAACTACAACGCGAAATTTTCACAAAAAGCAGTTGATATTTCAATATCTGTTTAGGGGTTTTCCACCCTTCCTTTGAGGGGGAAGGGAATTTGATAAAATATTTAAATGAAAAAATCATAGTTGGAGTCGGCCATTTTTCTTCCGACTTTGCAGCTCTGACCAAAAATACATCACAAAGAGGGAAATAATAAAAACATAATGCGCGAGTGTTACTGAAATCAGAGCAATAATATTGTTAAGGTTGATTGTTTCGAACGTATTGTAATGCATGAGGGGGAAAATAGAACCAAAAAATAGGGCGTGTTTACAAAGATGATTTGCTAAAAGTGCTTTTTACGACTCAGAAATTTCATTGATTATTTCCAAGTAACACTCCGGGATTTAAATGGTTTGCACCAGGTTCCTGTAAAAAACGAGTATTTTTGCTAAATCGTTCCCTGAATCGCTACAAGTTCCTTGAATGCTAATTGCAGTGTTGTGAAGAACATTTTTAGCTACCATTGTAAACATATATACAGTAGAACCTCGATTATCCGAAGTAATTGGGAAAAAACCTGCTTCGGAAAATCGAAAATTTCGGATAATCGAGAATTCATCTATATTCATCTAGTTTAATATTGTAACGGATTCGGTGCGACTTCCACTTTCTTGAAATGAAAACACAGTTCTTGATAAAAACACAGGAAATTTATTTACACTATGTACAAGAAAGATCTTCGACAACTGCTAAATTATTCATCAGCAATTAAGCAATTATCACACAACACCGTAAACTCAACGTTTACACACGTATTTACTTCCAAATACGAAAACAACACAGCGAAATGCCTCGCTATAAACAGAACTAATACAAACTCACAGTTCGAAATCTGAATCGAAAACTCTCCGTTTATCCATCGCTAACGGCTTTTATAACCATCCAAGAATTTTCTACAACATTCTTTCTGCTTCGAGAAATGCGTAGACCGTTATCAAATTTTATCAATGAAAATAAAAAGAATAGGGGGTTGTATACTTTAGCCATATGTTAAGGGGTTGTATATTCATTACGGGAAACTATTTACAGGTTACGTTCCTACAATAATTACTATTTACAGAATTTGTAACATTGCCCCCTTCCCAAGGACTGCACGTCCCGGGCAGTACAATCCCCAGAAAGGGTGCCAAACTTCTATCACAAGTTTAAAAATATACACATTAATTAATAACTATCAGATACAGAAAACACAATAATAACAAGAAATATTACTAAACATTAAAAGCAAAAATTATCTACAACTTTTATGTTATCAACCATGGTTGTTTACGTAATACTCATGAACTATGGCCATAGTATGGGGCTAACCGATCATAATGTACAACCCTAGGTTTTGCATTAGGTGATTTTTGGATCCTCACTACGACGTCATTTAGTCGGTTAACGACTTTGTAGGGTCCATCCCAATGCGACTGTAATTTGGGTGAAAGACCTTTCCGTCGGATGGGATTCCATAACCAAACCTTGTCGCCTTCGTTGAATTCATGTCCAGTAGACCTTGTGTCGTATCGGGTCTTCATCTTCTCCGCCGCGATGTTGATTCGCTCTCGTGCGAAGTTATGAACGTCTTCCAACCGGGCCTGGAGATCCTGGATGTACTCCTCAGGCGATGCAGGCGCATCCGGAGGACGACCGAAGACGAGATCACAAGGTAGCCGAAGCTCTCGTCCGAAGAGCATCTGAGATGGGGCATATCCGGTAGTCTCGTGGACAGCACTGCGGTAGGCCAGCAGGAACAAAGGTAGCTTCTTGTCCCAATCCTGTTGATTTCTGGAGACCATAAGCGAGAGATTATTTAGGATTGTGCGGTTAAATCTCTCCACCATGCCGTCCGATTGTGGGTGTAGTGGTGTTGTCCTAGTTTTCTCAATTCCGAAAATTTGACATAGGCCCTTAAACACAGCAGAGATGAAATTCCTCCCTTGATCGGAATGAATCTGCAAAGGTGTTCCATATCTCGAGATCCAATGTTGGACTAGAGTCTCTGCTACGGTGGTAGCCTCTTGATCTGGAATGGGATATGCTTCCGGCCATTTGGTGAAGTAGTCGATGGAAACAAGAATGTATTTGTTCCCATCAGCAGTTCTTGGTAGAGGACCCAGGATGTCGATACCAATTCGTTCGAAAGGAGCTCCAACGTTGTACAGATGTAGCTTCCCTCTGCTTCTCTTCTTCGGTCCTTTACGAGCAGCACAGGCGTCACAAGAATGGCACCACTTCTCCACGTCATCCTTCGCCTTGCTCCAGAAGAAGCGCTCCCGAACTTTATTGAGGGTTTTCAAGACACCAAAATGTCCTCCAGTCGCACTACTATGTATTTCTTTCAGAACATCTGAAATCCTTGATCGGGGAAGTAGTAACTGCCACCTAGATGTTTTGCCGTCGTCAGATTCCCATTTTCGGTGTAGCACGCCGTTCCGTAAATGGAGCGAATTCCATAAAGCCCAGTATCTTTTTGTTGCAGGACTGAAGATGGAAACGTCCTGCCAGCTAGGTCGCCGACTGTCACTTTCCATGAATTCCAAAATTGGTTTTATGTCGGGGTCTTCAAGTTGATCTTTTCGAACTTGGTCGTCACTCCATGGATCAGGTTCTGATGATGTTGAAGTCACTGTCACCTGATAGGCAGTAGGGCTAGTCGTTCCATACTGTTTCTCGATTCGGGAACAATAGTGGCAGTTCTCAGGACAGGGTCTCCTTGATAAAGCGTCAGCATTTCCGTGAGATAACCCTTTTCGATGCTTGATCTCCATGTCATATTCCTGGAGCCGCTGTATCCATCTGGCTATCTGACCTTCCGGATTTTTGAAGTTCAAAAGCCAAGTTAATGAGGCATGATCTGTCCGAAGCAGAAATTTTCGGCCGTAGAGGTAATGATGGAAGTGTTCTACAGCTTTCACTATGGCCAGTAACTCCTTTCTGGTGACGCAGTAATTTCGCTCCGACTTTGATAAGCATTTGCTCCAATAAGCGATGACATGCTCATTTCCGTCAATTTCTTGGGATAAAACAGCTCCGATGCCCTCGTTGCTCGCATCAGTGTCCAGGATGAAGGATTTTTCAGGCTGAGGATAGGCGAGGATAGGCGTTGATGTTAAAGCCTCCTTCAGTCGTAGAAATGCATCTTCGCATTCTTTGGACCATTCAAACTTTTGCTTGCTCTCCGTCAGCTTATGCAAAGGTCGTGCAATGTTGGAAAAACCCTTTTCAAACTTCCTGTAGTACGTGCAGAGCCCCAGGAAACTTCGCAACTGATGGATGTTTTCGGGACGACTCCAACCCTTGACCGCAGATACCTTTTCTGGATCGGTTTGTACACCTTCAGAAGAGATGATGTGACCAAGGTAGTTCACTTCCCGGCGGAACAAATTACATTTGGACGGGCTTAACTTCAGATTATCTTCCTTAAGCTTTTGCAGCACCTTCCTAAGATTTGCCAGATGTTCTTCGAAACTGCGTCCCACGATGATGATATCGTCTAAGTAGACCAGACAGGATTCGTAGGAAAGTCCTCTTAACACTGTCTCCATAAGACGCTCGAACGTAGCTGGTGCATTGCAGAGGCCGAAGGGCATCACTTTAAACTGCCATAAGCCTTGCCCAGTTGTAAACGCTGTCTTCTCTCGGTCATCAGGGTGTATCTCAACCTGCCAGTAGCCGCTCTTCAAGTCCAGGGTCGAAAACCACTTGTGTCCGGAAAGAGTGTCCAAGGTGTCGTCTATCCGTGGAAGAGGGTAACTGTCTTTCTTGGTGATTTCATTCAGCCGTCGGTAATCGACACAAAATCTGGTGGAGCCATCTTTCTTTCGGACCAAGACGATGGGAGAGGCCCAAGGACTGGACGAAGGTTCGATGACATCATTCTCCTGCATCTCTTTCAGGAGGGTCTCGACCTCTTCCTTCTTGGCAAACGGTAGTCGTCTTGGATGCTGTTTAATAGGGGGGTGTTCTCCAGTATAGATCCTATGCTGCGTTAAATCCGTCCGGCCTACATCCTCCGATGTAGATGAAAACAGATGCTTGAAGTCGTCCACCAATTGTTCCGCAGCAGTTCTTTGATCATTCGATAACGGCGCACTCCCAATTAACTTCGATGTCAAGGACTCAGAAGACACAGTCTCAGGGGAATTGATTCTTCTAATGATGCAGTTTACTGGAGTACAAGTTGCCAACACATCACCTTTTCGGATATTCCTTGGCCTTTCACTCACGTTGGCGACTCTCACAGGAATTACATCCTTGGAAAGGTCCACAAGCGTAGATGCTACCAGCACTCCTTTTAGGTTATTGCTTAGGTTAGGGTATTCAATGAGTCCAAATCGAAAACTGTTGCTTTCTTCAAGGGAGCCAGGTATTAATGATTCTGACCTTGAGGGAATCGATAAATCTGTTTGGGCTATTATTTGATGAGCGGATTTGACATCACTTTCTGCAGGGAAAACGGCTATGTCTTCTCTCATCGAGTGCAGCTCATTAGTCTTGAAGTCGAGAGTGAAGTCATATTTCTTCAAAAAGTCCAATCCGAGAATGAAGGGGTCCGTGATATTAGCGACGAATGCCGTATGATGGTAGGTGGCATTCCCAAACACTATTTCCAAGTCCACTTTACCGTCAATCTCAATTTTGTCACCTGTCACAGTCTGGAGACTTACGCGTGGCGATGTCCACAGCAGTTTCAATCCAAATTCACGAGCCACATCTGTCCTAATGATTGTCACATTGGCTCCAGTGTCAACAATCAATCTGCAGGGGTTCCCATTTACATGTGCGTAAATGAAAAGTCCATCACTGCCACTACTAGAAGAGGAAATCTGCAGAGCTTTAGTGGTGGTGATTTCCTTCCCTCGCGTAGCTTGGCGAGCCGGACAACTCCTTCGCAGGTGTCCTTCACTACCGCGTTTCCAGCACTTCTGCTCTTGTTTCTTTTGGGCTGTTATGCTGCTCAAATGTCTTGTCAAGTCACCGAGTTGTCTCTCAAGTTCAGCGAGGTGGGACGACCTGGAATCAGACTCACCAGCTTCCTGAGTCCGGATTAGATGGCGATCCATGCGGGTTGCTTGCTGGACGGCCTCCAACTTCATCGCATACACAACAGCAGAACTCAGGTCTTTGACATCCGCCATCCGTAGAGCTTTCTGGATTTCCGGATCTCGAACCCCGTCGATGTAGTAGTTGAGTGCCAGGTTGTCTCGAACATCCGCAGGACAGTCGCAAAAAGCAAGATGAGACAGTCTCTCGACGTCCGCCGCTAGCTCTTGCAGGGTTTCCCCGGTTTTCTGGAAACGGGACTTCAACTGGAGTCGGCTGAAATCTTTCTGGCACTTCTCACCGAAGCGAAGCTCTAACGCAGCTGTGAGGGCGGCGAAATCCAGGCGCTGGCTGTCCGGAAGGGTCTGGAGAATGTCCGCAGCGTCACCTCTCAGGGATGCTGCAAGATGACAGGCCTTGGTAGCAGAGTCCCATCCGTTCGCTTCCGCCACTATCATGAATTGAGTTTTGTAAACCTGCCACGAAGTTTTCCCATCAAATGTGGCAAGCTTAATGGACGGTCGAGCAACCGATGTGGGAGCGCCAAACTGTACAGAGCTACTTTCCGCGGTCGCCAATCTCCTTTCCATGTCTTTAATTTTCTCATCCACATGATTCTCAACTGTTGCGATACGGTTTTCTACTGTTTCAAATTTTTCATCAAAAGCATCAACTCGATGCTCTATCTCATTAAATTTATTTTCCATCACAGTCTTTACCGAAGTAAGGTCGTTTTTAATTTCCTCTTGGTTAGAAGCTAAATCCTTTTTCAGCACCATTAAATCACTTTTCCATTGTTCTTGATTAGCCGCCATATCATTTTTTAATTGTTCTTGATTAGCCGCCATATCATTTTTTAATTGTTCTTGATTAGCCGCCATATCATTTTTTAATTGTTCTTGATTAGCCGCCATATCACTCTTCACAGAGTTGATTGCATCAAGCAGTTGTTTTAATTGTTCATCCATTGCGCGAGTAATCACCATAAAAATAAAGTCCAAATTTAAAAAGTCTTTATGAAAAAAAAGTCCAAAGTCACACTTACTGCAAGAAAGTCCTGAAGTAGCCCCACGTTGGGCGCCAATTGTAACGGATTCGGTGCGAATTCCACTTTCTTGAAATGAAAACACAGTTCTTGATAAAAACACAGGAAATTTATTTACACTATGTACAAGAAAGATCTTCGACAACTGCTAAATTATTCATCAGCAATTAAGCAATTATCACACAACACCGTAAACTCAACGTTTACACACGTATTTACTTCCAAATACGAAAACAACACAGCGAAATGCCTCGCTATAAACAGAGCTAATACAAACTCACAGTTCGAAATCTGAATCGAAAACTCTCCGTTTATCCATCGCTAACGGCTTTTATAACCATCCAAGAATTTTCTACAACATTCTTTCTGCTTCGAGAAATGCGTAGACCGTTATCAAATTTTATCAATGAAAATAAAAAGAATAGGGGGTTGTATACTTTAGCCATATGTTAAGGGGTTGTATATTCATTACGGGAAACTATTTACAGGTTACGTTCCTACAATAATTACTATTTACAGAATTTGTAACAATATGTAGTACCGCGTTTCAACTGTTATGGCTATTTTAACTGTTACATAAATTTAAATTAGAAATGAAAATTAATTTATTTCTGAAACAAAATTTACAATGGTTTGAAGCGAAGCTTCATCTGGTTTTGCAACAGCTTCAACCGATTCTAGTCGCATAACAATATCATATTTTTCCTGTATGGTTAATACGATTTTTTTTTCTTTTAATGGAAGCCATCATAAAGAAGAAAACACGAGTTTCAAAAATTAGAAAGAGAATGCTAAAGTTCTATCAGATCCTCCGGCAGGTCAAAACTACCAACTTTATTGATAGCATTCAAGAAAATTCTGATTGAAAATGTATCAGCAGAAAAAGAGAAGCAACAGAATAGCATGAAAAGTTCGAATTCTGGCCAGCTGCCTAACGTGACGAAGAACAGCAAACTGGGTTTCCTTCCTTTTCCCTTTTCTGGAACAGAATTGTCCACAAAGGATAAGTGACCAAAGTGACCTCCCTCTTTTCAAATTCTGCTGCGAAGAAAACTTCTCTGTTCTTGAGATGACGAAACAGGTGATTCGTTGCACTTGCTTACAATCAGACGGTGAAATAACATATAGTCGGTGGAGTTTTTGCAAAAACATTTCACTTCCGGATACCAGTATGAAATTTTGTACAGCACTTATGTTCATATAACAGAGCAAAAAAACGCCGGGAGGCAATTGATTGGAGGTCAAGACCCCCCTGTGGTGACGTCATCAAAATGGCCGCCATGTATTGGTTAGCACGTCAGTTTAACTGCTTAAAACTACATAATTGGTCATAATTTTGTAAAATTCAAATTCATTATCTGAAAGCCGTTTAAAAAAGCTCTTCAACAGTGCTTAGTTATATTTTCTACTAACGGTACCCGCACGGCTTTGCTCGTAGTAAAAAAATTAAAAGTTCATTTGATTCGCCTGTATATTTACAAACAATGGATGATGAATTTTTCCTCAATTTGCTATGTTAATTTGCTTGGCCATTTTACGGTTCCTTCCTTCCTTCCTCAGGTGCACGACAGCCCTGGGTGGGCCCTGGCCTTTTCAACAATTGTTTCATGTTACGGTTCCACGTTACGATAATTTTGTAATTTACTCGTCCACGTTATGATAATTTGCTCGGTAAAATATTCTTAAAATTGAAATAGAAAAAGAACAAAATCGAATTTTCGAAAAATCGCTTCGAGGTGCAAACCCCCATGTTACAATTTAATTCTGTGCCTAGTTTCGGGAAAATAGGCTGAACGGTTTAGGTGCTATGCTCGTCACAGAGAGACATCTGGACAGATATCCCGACAAACTTTGAGCTTTATTATTAGTAAAGAAGAGAAATAGTTTAATTATTATTACAATATCAACGTGAAAATTGGTAGGAAAACAATGATTTTCCTGTATTCTGCGATATTGAAGTAAAATTTTTACTGTTATACCTGCATTATAAAAGAACCTTTCCAATTTCATTAAATTTAAATTTGTACTTCATGTTTTAACATTTTTTGTCAGTATATTACTTTTATATTGAATGAAAGAAAGGTTAAAATTCAGAAATAATCAAAGTCACCGCCCCAAATGGGTAGAGAACTTAATTATTAATGCCATCGTATAATAAAACAATTTTGTTAAAATGCTTACATTTTACACATATAAGACAAATAGACGAAAATTACATGTTTTAATACAAAGAAAAAGTACCTGTTATAACAAAAACCGTAATAAGTTTTTTTAAAGAACGTTTCGTATTGCACTGACCCTCACAACTACAAAGAAGTGTACAATTCAGATCTGATTTGACGCATCGACAGCGTGTAGACATCTCTTTGCACTTGCCTGATATAAGTTCCTGAATTTTCTCCATTGTTATTTCGGGGTGTGCATACCAAAGAGGTTCAAACTCTTCACCGATTTTTACCCATCCCCACTGATATGGATCCAAGAGCTGAAAATTTTGCTGAAGACATTTTGTCCATAGTAAACACTGTAATATTGCTCTCTTAAGGTGATGCAGAAGATCATTGCTAGATGGTGGTGAAAAATCTTAAGAGATGCACAAGTTATAATGTTCAAATAACTAGCTTTCGAAGTCTTTTCATTTGTTTATTTGATTGGTATTAATGGGCAAAGGCCGCTTACATGTGCCATTAGCGACATGCATACAATGTGTTGGTACAACCAACAGCTAACAACCAACTGACTAATAGAATGCAATGCGTCCCTTGCAGAGGCGCATTCCTTCCCATGATGCAACAGTTCAATGACGCAACTTGGGATCTTCCCGTGACGCAACATGGCCGCCCGGGATGAAATATAATATATTTCAGAAATTATACAATTCAGTTGAAAAATCGACAACATAACAAAACACATGAATGGTTAAGATATTCATAAAACTGATAAAACATAATAAAATAAGTATAGTATAAAACACAATATACATGAAGAATTTGTCGAATTAAATTGTATTATCTTGAGTTGGCAACAAACATAATTTGGATATGGGGCGTTGAAATACACCAGTTGCAGTTTTAAGTTTACAAGTACGAATTATTCCATCCTTTCCTGGAATCACCTCAATAATTCGGGCAAGGACCCACTTGCAAGGTGGAATATTTTCTTCTTTTAATAGCACTAAAGCTCCTATTTTCATATTTTCTTTTTTAAACTGCCATTTACCACGCTGCTGCAAATGATTTAGATAGTCCGTGGACCACCGCTTCCAAATACTTTGGACGTATTTCGTAATACGTTGCCAATGTGATAATCTATTATCTGCAATATTTATAACATTAGGTTCAGGAATTGCACAGATAGGACGGCCAATCAAAAAGTGCCCGGGAGTTAGGACCTCAAATTCATTTATGTCTTCTGAAAGGGGAAATAAAGGCCGTGAGTTGAGTATCGCTTCGATTTGAATGACAAGAGTTTCAAAATCCTCTAATGTAATTTTACTATTCCCTAATGCCCTATGGAGGTGATGTTTAAAGGATTTGACCCCAGCTTCCCATAAGCCTCCGAAGTTCGGAGAACGCGGGGGAATGAATTTCCAAGTTATGAATTCACTGGCTAAGAAATTTGTTAAGTCCTCGTTAGGAGAATTCAGCATTTTTTTGAATGAATTCAATTCTGAACATGCACCCTTAAAGTTAGTGGCATTGTCAGAAGTGATAGTTCGTATTTTACCTCTCCTAGCACAAAATCTTTTTAGAGCGGCGATAAATGCTGCAGCGGATAAATCGCTTACAATCTCCATATGCACGGCTTTGGTTGACATGCATACAAAGATTGCTACGTAAACCTTTGAGTAAACTCCTTTTCTTTGATTTTTGTATTTTATATAAAATGCTCCGCAAAAATCTACACCACAATGTAAGAATGTTGAATTAGGTGTAACACGTTCAGAGGGAAGTTGTCCCATTAATTGATCCATTGGTTCTGGTCTTTGCTTAAAACATGTAACACAAGTGTGTACTACCTTTCGAGCAATGCTTTTTGCCTTGAGAGGCCAATATTGCATCCGAACTTGGTGTACTAAACCTTGAGCACCAATGTGCAAATATTTTTTATGAACATATTCAAAAATTAAGGCAGTAAGTTTGTGATCACTAGGCAAAATCAATTGATGCTTGGAATCAAACGGTAAATTCGAATTTTTTAGTCTACCCCCTACTCTAAGCATTGAGTTGTTATCCAAAAACGGATCTAATGATTTTAACTTAGAATTAGGAGGAACATTTCGCCCTTTTCTTAGAGCATCTATTTCACATGGGAACTTACCTTCCTGAGCTTCTTTAATGAGATATGCGGTAGCGAACTGTAACTCACTGGTGGTGAGATACTTACTTGTACTTTTGATTCCTCTGTGGAGGATATTGTTTCTAAACCTAAAAATATAACTACATATTCTAATTAGCTTACTAAAATTATTTGTTCGACTATACAATGTCTCAATAAATTCAGAACTGCAATGAAGAGAAAGAGAAATATTAATTTTAGAGTCATTCTCAATGTCCCTATATTTCACTTTAGTCTCTGACAAATAGTCTGTCTCAGGAACATCAATTGTCTCTTTGGGGACAGGAAGACTATCAGCTGCCAAAAATTTTGGTCCCTGGAACCACATAGAGTTCTCTAAAAGATGTCTAACACTAGCACCTCTGCTCAAGATGTCACACGGGTTGTCCTTCGTGGAACAGTGAAACCAAGAAGTTGAATCTGTTAGTGCTTTGATTTCCATGACACGGTTAGCAACAAATTGCTTCCATCGCTTTGTAGAGCCTTTAATCCAATAAAGCGCTATTTTAGAATCCGTCCAGTAATATGCTGTAGACGTTATCTTCTTGTCGAGGATTTCTTTCACTTTAGTAGTTAATCTCGCACTTAGTAAGGTCCCAAGTAGTTCTAATCTTGGCATTGTTACAATCTTTAAAGGTGCTACACGGCTCTTTGAAGTTATGAGATTCACATAAATTCCATCGCGTGTTTTCACTCTTAAATAAACTGCAGCTCCGTATGCTTTCTTACTGGCATCGCAGAAGCTATGAATTTCTATTATGTCTTCCGTGCTGGTTGTATCGAGTACTAATCTTGGAATCTTCAGTTCCTCTAAAAGAGGTAATTCAGCATGCCATTGCCTCCATTCTTTTTCCATTTTCGGAGGTAGGCTTTCATCCCAAGAGATGTTTTCCTGCCAAAGCTCCTGAATTAAGCACTTTAATCTTACTGTAAAAGGTGATATTAATCCCAAAGGGTCAAAGATCTTTCCTATTGTTTGCAGTATTGTGCGTTTAGTATCCTTACAATCTAAATCAAAAAGACTTCTAATATCCATTTTCAAATAATCTTCATTTGGGTACCAAGGCATACCTAAGACTTTAGTCTGATGAGTATCTAAATTATTGTTTGAATTCAAAGGACAAGTATCGAACTTTTCTGTTTTCCAGTTCTCCATCAAGCCAGCATCGTTGCTGATCCATTTTCGAAGAGTCATCCCAGCGGCTTGCATAATATTTTTTGCACTACGAGAAATTTCAAGTGCTTCTTTAAGATCCTTACCACCGGAAATTAAGTCATCTACATAAAAACAATTATCTAAAAGGGAAATTGTTTGAGGACAGTCATTTTTATATTTTTCTAGATGATGTCGAATAGTTGCTGAGAGCAAAAACGGGCTTGAACTTACTCCAAAATTAACGCGCTTGAATTTTAATATTTTGAAATCCTTGAGAGATTTAAAATCTTCATTAAACCACAAGAAGCGAACAGCATCGCGATCCTTTTCTGCTAGCGAAATCTGCAGAAAGGCTTTTTCGATATCTGAAATAAAAGCTATCTTATGCAATCTAAACTGCACTAAAATATCGAATAGAAGTGGATTTATATTTGTGCCTGGCCACAAACAATCATTTAATGACAGTTCATTACCCTCATGAGAACTTGCGTCAAAAACTATTCGAACCTTCGTTGTAAGTTTGTCTTCCTTACAGACTGCATGATGAGGCATATAATAAATGGCCTTGTGTGAATCAGGTTTATCCCCTTCCACTTGTTCTATAATCCCTTGATTTAAATAATCTTTGATTATTTCAGAATATTGATTATACAACTCTTCATTTCGATAAAATTTTCTCTGAAGCCCTTCTAAACGTTGTTTAGCAATATTAAAATTGTCCTTCAATTCTTTCCAATCCCTTTTCCAGGGTAATTCAACCTCATAACGATCTTTTACGAACCTAACAGTTCTATCAAATATGTTCTGTGCTTGGTCTTCTTCCAATAATTTTGAATCCTCATGTTTGATTCCTATAGATTCTAGCTCCCAAAACTGTTTTAAATTATTATTCAGCTCATCAAAGTCCCTAATTAGATGACACTGAGCATAGCTAACGGACGGTTTTATTTCGTCCAGAACTCCAGTTGGAATCCATCCGAAAACTGAATCTTGCAATGTAAGTTTATCGTTAACTTCAAACGTAGAATGTTTTAAAATTTTATAAAAGAATTCAGCTCCAATTAAGGCATGAATTTTTCCTGGTTTGAAAAACGTAGGATCAATGAAAGAAGGAAATTTTATGTTTGAAACGTTTAATTGAGTTGATGGAATAACGTCTGTAATTTTAGGCACGAGTAGAAAATCCATGTTCTCTTTGAATGTTTCATCAGAATTGGAAACAAGAGTATTAATTTTGTTTCTTATGTTATGGACTGATCCATTTAATCCAATTATTGGAACATTAATTGAATTCCTCTTAAATCCTAACAGTTCAGCACATTCACTTATTAGAATATTTACGTTAGAACAGCTGTCCAAGACCGCACGGATACGTATTCTTTGGCCTGAAGAATTTCTAATGAAGATAAAACATGTGCTTAATAACACGGATCTTTTTTCTGTCATGACATTACTAAGTGTTTGAAATGTTTCAGGCTGCTTTGCGTTTCCGAGATTTATTGCAGAAGATGACGCAGCGGATATTGGTTCTGGGTTATCTCCGAAATATTTACGCGAGTTCAAGGTCGGCGCCTCTAAAGGAGTTTCGGTTTGGCTCCTATCTTCTTTTTTCTCTCTGTGGAGAAGTGAATTATGTCGCAGAGCACAATAAAAGCAAGACATTTTAGAATAGCATGATTTCACCGTATGATTTATATTCAAACAGTTAACGCATAGTTTATTTTGTTTAACGAAATCGTATCTTTCCGATACATTCATTTTATGAAACTCGGAACATTTATTCAAACCATGAGAGTTCTTGCACAAAATACAAATCTTTGGTTTAGCTTTTTCATTCGAATGAAGTACGAAGGTTTTTGTTTTATTTGAATAAGAGTTGGACGGTTTGTTGAGTGCCTTGTTAGCAATATTTCTGTTCACACTTTCTAGTGTAGAACTTCTATTTTCCAGAAAGGAGATCAATTCCGCGAACTTCGGATATTCTTTTTTCGTCGTAGTGTATTCAAACAATTTTCTTGTTTCCCTATCTACTTTTTGCAGTAGGATATTGATAAGGAAAGCGTCTGACAGATCATTTTGCTCATAATTTAGTACTTTTAATGCTCTTATATTTTTATGTATGCAATCGGCGAATTTTCTTAATTCTTTGGCAGATTCATGTTGAATTTTTTCGTAATTAATTATAGCTGCAATGTGTGTATCCACCATTAATCGGTGATTTTCAAACCTTTCTGTTAGTGCTGTGAACAAAGAATGAAAGGAATCATCAGCACTTTCTAGTTGCTTAGCTTCGGCATTTAAAGATGCGCGTAAATAGTACAGCTTTTGTGTATCATTTAAGTGATCATTGTTTATGATTAAATTGGTAAATTGTACCTTGAATGTTGACCATTCGTCATATTTACCGGAAAAAACAGGTAAAGGTATCTCGGGAAGCTTAACTTTCATATTATTCAATTTTTTGACATCGTTATTTTCAACATTCCTCTCTAACTGAGGTACTTCTTTAATAGATATGAGAAAGGTGTTTAGGCTTACCTCTATTTCTTCGAGGCGATCATCTATATCTTCGAATTCCTTGTTCAGAGCAGGCAAGTTCTCAATGTCCTGGACTTCATAATATGCCTCCCTTATTTCCGAAACTTTCAACTGAAGTTCTTGCAATTTTCGAATTTTCACTTCCAATAAGGTACTTGTAAAAGCCTTCGATTCGAAAATATCTTTCACAAAGTTTTCTAGCTTAGTTGTGGCACTTTTCAAAGTACCTTTCATGCGATTTAGTTTATCCATAGGTTGGCTCTGGAATTATGACGGACCACTATGAAAAATCTTAAGAGATGCACAAGTTATAATGTTCAAATAACTAGCTTTCGAAGTCTTTTCATTTGTTTATTTGATTGGTATTAATGGGCAAAGGCCGCTTACATGTGCCATTAGCGACATGCATACAATGTGTTGGTACAACCAACAGCTAACAACCAACTGACTAATAGAATGCAATGCGTCCCTTGCAGAGGCGCATTTCTTCCCATGATGCAACAGTTCAATGACGCAACTTGGGATCTTCCCGTGACGCAACAGGTGGAATACAGTCAACTGGTCTGTTTTACTGGGTGAAGAAAATTCCTAGCCTCATTTGCGGTTTCCATTGAGCTTGATAAATGATACGTCAGGACTTCGAAGCGCTGAATAAGTAGGAAATGCTCATCATCTTCATTGATGCTCTCGGGTACTTTAGTATAGTGCAAAAAAACTTTGTCAACATCTCTAATTGCCATCCACATTTTCCATGCAGTACCTAGTTTTACCAATGCTGGTAAAACTAGACACCGTGTGCTCATGTAAAGGCATGGGAAAAAGGCAGAAGATCTGGAACACTTTGTGGAACTTTACGGTGCAAAACGTAGATTGGAAGATACCGCAGATATTTTCCACTTCCATACTCCACCCATAGCTCTTGCAGTTTCGGAACTCGGAACATAGCAATCACTACATCATCACTGTCAACAGTTTTCACGGTGATCTTTGCATGACCTGAGTATTTCGAGTATTCATGCTGCACATAAAGGAATAGCCTCGCATCGGCTTCTTCGTGGGATACGGGAGGCATGGTTTCAAAACTTCTTGACTCAAGCAATTACAGTGTCTTTGTAGGAGCATACAACCTGCTTTCCATCTGGTAGATCCATCTTCACGAGATTTTCTGCCAACAATTCGAAAAGCTCCTATTTATTTTCATCTTTCGCAGGAAATTTAGTAAATGACTTTGGTATCAAAACATTGGATTTAATACTCATTCTTGGTCCAGATCCTCTCTATTGTCTCGTGTCGCTTTTCAAACTTCCTTTTGAATTCCGGTCAAAAACTAAATCTACCCTATGAACGCTTTTTAGTCTCATTAATATTCACAATCTGATTGCAATTTTGTTGGACAGTTCCAGTAGACTGAGGAACAAGCATGGAATCAGTGCAGCCCCATAAATGAACATTTGCTTCCGGAATAGCTGTCAAAACCAGTCCAGTTGATTGGACGATACAAGAAACTACGTCGGACTTTTTTCTTGGTTTCCTAAATTTGCCGAGGTTGGATATAGAAGGTGGACACGAACTGTTTTCATGAGAAAAAATTCTTTTACATCCATTTGAATTACTTGGCAGGCAACATATAGCTTAGTAAAAAGAGTGCTACCCCTCCTCAAATCAACAATGTTTTGCTTGTCTTTGGACTGAACAGATATATTTTTCTGCTCATCAAGAGGAGATTGTTTCTTTTAATAACATCATGTATGGATAATTTTCTTAACACTAAGCGATCTTCTACAAATGTATTGAATTGACTTGCGCTGACATCACAGAAATGGCACTTTTTTCCGAGAGAACAATTTTGTTGCTGTTTACTGTAGTTAAATCGTCATCTTCGAAAGGATTTCCGTGTTCTTCAAATGTTTCAACTAGGCTGGAAACATGAGTTTCATACCGAATACAAAAGCTTCTAGTATCTTCATGCATCTAGTATCTAGCTTTTCAGTATTGACGTCAGACTTCAGGCTCTGATTTTCTTCAAACTCCCCAATCATGCGCACAACTTCTTGTCCAGCAACCATCCACTGTATTAATGACGCCTCATGACTTAAACGTGATAGATTAGTTGATGATTTTTAAATCAATTTGTTGTTTTGCTCATGCAAATGGTCGTGTACCATCCTGGAAAATTTCCTCTCAGTTTTGGAGCCAGATAAATTTCCCTTATAAAACTCCTGAAAAATAGCTGGATGCATTTCTGGTAACTGCTTAAAAATTAACAGAAATACTGAAGGCCATCGGGCATAACTTGTATGATCAAGAACAAACATCCATGGACATATGTTCTCAAGAGTGACAGTAAAATCTGAGAAATTTCCTTGACGAATAGTGCGCACCAGATTTAAAAATATGCATTCTAGCTCCATGGTGATCTTCCAGTACTTAAACTGCGGCAATTCCTCTGATCTTCGCTTAATCCAGTCTGTAAATGTTTCCTCTGTACCTTTTCGATTTTGATACGCTTTCTGTAACAGAACTTGGAGAGTAATTACTGCAAAGTCGTGAGCTTATCGAACTTCTTTTCATATGCGAAACTTTTAGTGTTCTTTCTGCTCTTCCCGATGTTGTTACATGAGCTTCTACTAGATGTTCAGTTCATCCTATTGCAGATGAAGCAGCCATTTCTATGTGGAGACCACCTGACATGACCAACATTTTATCTTCGCCATACTCATTCAGCATAGCCCACTGAATATATTTTAGCAGGGCGTAGATGGGACCCAGATTACAAACACTCAATTCATTAAATATTTTACTTTTTCAAAAGCACATAAAAGAAATGATTGCAAGCTAGGTTAGTATTTTGAGGTCACATGGACCAAATGAAGGAGAAACGTTTATTCTAAAAAATATTACGAGTTTGAAATACGTTTTGTTTATTGAAAAGGACATAAAGAAATGAATACAAGCTATATGATAATTTTAATGCTAGATGGAACCAACAATTGAAGTTATTGATTTCAAACCGTAACAGAATTATATGACTGATCTTTATTTGATATTATTTGCTACAGCATTAACCAGTCAAATATTCAGTCATTGAAAATTATATCTCAATAATAAACATATCATTATGGAATTAATTATTGCTGAGAACAGCAGAACTGGAAAGAAACGAGCTAGGCGGACTGCAATCCAATTGGTGGAAAAAAATCGAGTAGTCGTTCTGGTTCTTGCCGCTAGACGGCAGACGTTCGCACTTGCAGGAGATGTGAATTATTATGTGACAATACATATGTGTATTGAATCCAGTAAGGAATTTTTAATTAAAAGTTTCAGTGCGGGTGACATGCGACGGAACAGTTGGAACAATTCAATGAGAATGCCCCCCCCCCTCCCGCCCCATGTAGTTACGTTATTGCAGTGAAATTTTTTAAACTCTTTACTAAGGGGGAGGGGGAGAAGAAATGCATATTTTATAGTTTATTTTAGAGATTTTAATTAGTGTAGCTATTTTTTACAGAAGAATAATTTCTAATGGCATTTTGAGCAGTTAAACGAAACTTTTCACCTTTTCGCGACGGCCATATTAATGACGGAAATTTTAATAACTCTAAAACTACTTGTCTTAGGAGGAAAAATCAATATCTCTTAAATAGCTCTTTTAAAGATCTTTCAGATGATATGCATTCATATCACAATATAAAGATCTGTAATGTAGTTCTAAGCAGTTAAACGTACGTACTTACCTTTTCAAGCGGCCATTTTGATGACATTAATTGTAATAACTCTTAAACTGTTTGTGGTAGGAAAAAAAGTCAATTACTATTAAATAGCTCTTTTAAAGTGCTTTTAAATTATATACTTTAGTTTCGCAATATTAAGATCCATAATAGAGTTCTAAGCAGTTAAACGAACGCACTTTTCTTAATAAGGCGGCCATTTTGATGACGTCATCACAGGGGGTTCATGACCTCTGATGAAATGCCTCCCGGCGGATTTTTGTTCTTAGATATGTACATAAGCACTGTGCAAAATTTCAGACTGGTATCCTCAGCAGTATGACCTTCCAAATTTTGAAATGGGGTGTGATTTTGTTTAGAACAGGAACGCTTGAAAGTGGGGAAGAATACACTCATACCGAAGAATTGAGCTTGTGAGAAGGAATTCCGAAATATTTAGCTGCACTCGTAGTTTGGAAAGGACGGCTGGCATACAAAAGAAATTAGGGAGGGGGGATTTAAATATGGATGTACGTTAAAAGAAAATTTTAGATGGTAATAGAAAATGAAAAAAAAAAAAGTGAATTAAAATTCAACTTTGGTTAACGGAGAGTTTCGGTTAATATAGGTTCGGATAACAGAGGTTCTACTGTGTTAAGCTTTTTTATTAGGTTTTTTGTTTTCAGCTCAGTAGTGACCCTTCCGGTTCAACTAAGTCCCAAACAAAAATGAGATGCAATGCAAGCAAATAGGTTCCGGATTTCCTAGCTATTCCGTCTTAACTTCGACCATTTATGTTTTTGAGGCTTTCCTGCTAAAACAGGAAGGAACCATTCTAGTCCACTATTTATTTTGGTTTTTCTGCTTTACTTATTAATTAGCATCAATGAATACTCTAATGAAAATATTTCTCACCTATTAAACACAATATTAGTATGAGTTACTCTGAAATTTAAGTAACAAATAGTTACGTGACAATAGGATAATTGTTAAAATTCCCTTAATACAGTTTTTTTTTTGTAGTGTTAATCTTTAGAATAAGAAAGTGTTAACATTGATGACATTTTTGATGATTGAAATACCTTTAATTTGAAACAAAATAGTTTACATTTAATAGTCAATTGTAAATTATTTTACTTCATAATTTCCTGCACATTTTAGCAATTACGTATATGATTCAAGTTAAGTGAAATTAGATGGTAGTTAACCTTTTGCTTATAATTTCAAGATATAAATTTTACGAAAATCGTTTTTGTACTTTGAAAGATGTTTTCAAAAGTATGATTTCAGTTTAAATTTAAATTGCATTTATGAATTTAATCATCAGATTCTTCAGGAAGATAAGTTTAGTTGTCTGAAACTCCTGAAGTTTTACTTCTCGGAAATGTCTCCGAGGTATGCAAAAGCAAAAATAAAAAGACTTGAATGCCGTGCAAGCGTTTCCATGGTAAGAAAAATTGTATTTTCAGCTGAGAATATTTTTCTCTTTTTCGCTTTGAAGAAAAATTAGTCGGCAGAAAAGTAATTAAAGTCTGTTAACAAGTGGATTTTTCAAAGTAAATGCGGAACCTAATTTCCACGTACAAGATTAACTACTTCGTATCAGATTTCGCCTCGAAAATAATTTAAATGGTGTCTTTCAAGATAACTAGGAAAAATGCACAGCAAGGAGCATATTTGTAACCAAAAGTTACAAATTTAATATTTTCTAAATGTAAAAAATGAAGAATCTTTTCCGATGAAAAATACTTCTTTAAAATAATTATTTTCACCAAAACTTAAATAATGCATTATTTGATATGCATATGTAGTTCAACTGCATTCATTTCATTGAATTACAGACATAGTTTTTTGCTAGGAAATGTCATAAAAATGTAGCATACAAAATTTCAAATCATTTATCAGTATACTTACAGCTGACAAAGGTAAAGGATTGATTAATTTAATTAAAAAATTTGAAAAGCATTACTTTTAGCGAAAAAAAGGGGAAAACGCCATTTATTGGGGTTCAATTTGTTATTTTTCAATATTGCTTATATACTTGTATTTTTTATGGTTAAAATGTAAACTAAAAATTTACTAGCAAGATAAAATGTGCTGAACTAGCAGGCTACTGTATGAGAACTGCATTTAATTTGTTGGTTAATTAATTTACTTTTGGCTGCATTCATTATTATTTTCTCTCGACCTTTTTTTGTTAGAGGAAATTTCGCTGTAAACCAGTTCTGCTTAGTATTTCACATTAACTTTCAGCTTTATTAACCATTTTATCAGTTAGGTGGAAAATATATTTCAAGTATTTATTTTATTACTACATTAGGGGGAGAAAATTAAAAGGTATAAACATTAAAGAATGAAATTCTTACCTTATCTACGTAGTTAATGACGATTAAATGAAATGGTACTTTTAAGTACTGTCGCTAACATTATCACGATTTAAAAAAAAAAAAAAAAGGTTAGCATAAAAGTTGAAGTGCTGTAGAAAATAATTATCGAGGTGACATAAAAGTAAATTTAAACACAGGACATTAAACCAAGGCAAGGCTTTAAAAAATGCTACTTTGAACAAATACTACTTCATAAAACTTCTAGTGCTATCTATTGTTGATAGTGAACAATTTCATACATTTGGTATGTATAAGTAGGGGAGAGTGTTGTGCCCTGGGACACTTTTCATGTCCTAATTTTTAACGTCAGTTATTTAAATTAAATTTAAAATCTAAAAGTCACGTTAAAATACCCCAAAATACTTCTCTGCAATATGTTTTTAAAACTTAGACAGTCTGAAAATGAAATATTGCCAGTCATTTAAAGTAAGAGTTCCGAGCTGTCCCAAGGTACAACATCCAAATGTACCTTGAGACACATCCTGTTGTACCATGGGAATCTCTTCACGATTCAAGAAACATTCATTTTAACAAATTTCGCACAAAAAAATTTCATTTTAAAGAATTTTACCATGAATAATACATTATGCATCATGAAAAATAAATTAATAAATTTTTATCTGACATTGAATGTGTTTAGAAGACTACACCAGACTAGAACAGTTGCCATGTTCCTAGACATCTCTTAATTATTAAGAACCATGCATATGTTGTACCTTGGGACGTCGGACGTGTGCTAAGAAACAATATGTTGGATGTCCCGAGGTAAAATCGCCCCGTGGTTTAAGACAAACCAAAATGGTGGTCAATCGAGATTCACTATCATTATTATCTCATAACCAAAATATTTAAAATACGTCTCTTTTATAACAATGAAATTCAGTTGATTAGTTTTACAAATACAAAGACGGAAAATGACATAAACAAGAAGAAAATATTTACTTTACAGTCATGAAATTTTGTTTCTCTCAAAAAATCATCAATATAACTCTTTTGCTGCTGATTACTACTGTGGCACCATTTAGTGGTGAAGGTTGCTATTAGAGATTACGAAAAAATGGCTGCTAGAAACATATTCTTAGAAATTAGCAATGTTCCAAGGTACAACACTATCCCCTATCTATGGCGGTCCAATCAGATAATGTATTTAATTCAATTTTGAATGCGGTGGTTATTTAAAGCATTCTTGGTAAATGTAGGATTAAAATGCAATCAGGGAAAGCATGCTTTCAGGTATTTCGTATTAACATATATTTAACAGTTTTTTTTCTTTTTAACTGCAGCATAACGCTTAACTGCTTAAACAAATGGTTTTGATATGAATTTTTAAAAAATACTAATAGTAACCTTATTTCGTAATATTGAAACACTTAGCTACATGCTTTCCATTGTAACCTACTTTCGCTAAAAAGTAATAAGAATACAGGCATCATAGAAGGTTTAAAGCAACCGAAAATTATCGCTAAAAATTAAAATAAGAAAATCAGAAAAGAGCAAAATAACCAAATATCTAAACATTCAAATTTGGAAGATAGGATTTTGATAGGAGGAAAATGTGTGTCCGGCGGAATGTCTGTCTGCCTCCAATTTTAACAACTTTTTTACACTTGAAAGATCTCTACAAAGATCCTCCTTTTATTTTTTTTCCTTTTGTTTCAACTATTTTGAGCAGTTAAAAATATCGCAAAACTAGCGCTTTGTGGGAAACGCAAGACCAATAAAAACTTTGAACTACAAGGCGAGTTTGCTTCAAACTTTCTTGGATAAGCTCTTGATGTTGTATACAGTTGACTTGTATACAGTTTTTTTTTTCAGTTAGTGTTTTAAAGGTTATTTTATGAGCAGTTAAAAATTTAAACATTAACGACAACACGAAAAAACATTTTTTTTTACGAAAAAAATTGTGCAAATTCTTAATATGTTCTAAAGTTTTGGTTTCAAGAAATAACAAAAAAGTTATCCGTGAATAATCAAACTAACATATTTACTTGACATTGACACAAGTTAGATATAAATATCACAATCACTATAAAATTAAATTGAAGCACAAAAGTTTTTTTAAAGTGCTGCGGGGTCGGAAGATAAGTAACAACTCCAACTTCTGTACCTAGGCCTGTCAGTTAGGGGGGTCAAAAGAGTTAATCGCCCTATCGCCTGGCTTTTAAAAACTTAAATTTTTAGCATTAGTGGGAGCGGTGTTTAATGTTTTCCAATGAAATTAGCATCGTGTATATGCTCATTGCTCCATTGAAAAAAAGATTGATATAACAGGGATAAAAGGACAATCATTAGAGACGCCGGAAGAGAATTACCCTCCTTGGGTTTGAAATTTGGTATTTTTACACATAAGTGACGTGGTTTTTGTGTTAATTTGCAGTGAGTATACACACTTGAATAATATTCAAAATATATACAGTATACTCCTGATTATCCGCGGAATAGGGTAGCACGAAAACCACGGGTAGTGAATTCAAGGATAAACCTCAAGCCATAAGTAAAATTAGTGTGTGACAGCTCAAAAAGATCAATAACACTCGCATATGTAATATGTCTGCCTCCAATATTAACAATTTTTTTTATACATATTTGAAAGATCTCTACATAGATCCTCCTCTCAATTTTTTACCTTTATTTAAACTATTTTGAGCAGTTAAAAGAACGTAACGTTAGCGCTTTGTGGAAAACTCAAGACCAATATAAACCCCGAACTTCAAGGCAAATTTGCTTCAAACAAACTTTCTTGGATAAGCTCTTGATGAAGAACATGTATGGATTTTTTTTTTTAATTTAGTATTTTAATAATCCTTGGGTTTAAAACATTGATACTTTTACACATAAGTGACGCGGTTTTTGTTTTAATTTGCAGTGAGTATATACACTTGAATGATATTCAGTGCATATAGAGTATACTCCTGATTATCCGCAGAATAGGGTAGCACGATAACCACGGATAAGTGAATTCGCAGATCACCCTCAAACTATTTAAAATTAGTGTGTGATAGCTCAAAAAGATCAATGACACTCGCATACACTTAAACAATAGCTGAAACGTTAACAGTTTGTGTAAGTAGAACATAACAGCTAAAAATGATCGTTCATTATTACATTCATGCGCGCGGAAACCATGCGAGCCCATTTTCTACAATTGATTAAGCTATGTTATACTAAGAATGCGTAGGAGAGAGTAGATTTTTTTTCAAGAGTAATCCGGGTACTCTTTCACGTACGTAAGTAGTGTGGACCTAAAAACCAGTAACTAGGATAGAGCTAAAAATAAGTAAATACGGTAGATCTGAAAATCAGTAAAAAGTGTAGATCTAAATGTAAGATGCTAAAATTAATTAAATACGGTACATCTGAAAATCAGTAAGAATTGTAGATCTAAAGTAGTAACTAGTGTAGATTTAAAAAACAGGTTTCAACTTGTTGGGTTTTGTTGACCATGAATGATTAGATGTCATTGGAAGAGTGGGAGAAGACAGACATAGAAATATCTGAAAAGAGATTTTTCACTTGGAAAGTTAAAATGTTTGCATTTTTCTACGTTCAGTTGATCATCGCCGGAAGCCTTTTCTTTCTTTTTTTTTTGAAAGTGTGAAAGGTCACGGAAAATTCGTCCATTGGATAAGCCGCTAGTGGATAATCGCGAGTTTACTATATTTGAAGTAACAGTCTTGCATATACCCCAAAACTAGTCCGACTCTGATTCTGCAGGTTGACAGAGATGCATACTTTTTACTGTAATTTGAAACACACACTTCCAATTAATTGATTTTGAAAAAAAAGGTAAGTATCTCAAATATTTTATTTTGCCTCACATTCCCCTACTTAGTTATTAGTATTAGCATTTAATTTGGTGTTATTTAAAAACTTAAATGTGTATACAGTATAACACTTGCATCTAATTATAAGTCAAAAGTATACTAATGTTTTTCAATGCCTAATTGCACTGATTACAGACTTGTACTCACAAATATTTATACCGGAACCAAGAACTTTTAGTTGAATTTAGTATCTTGGAGAAAAGACATTAGATGGCTAGACTACGTATATTACTTTCGGTAGCTTCCACAAATCTACATTTTGAAACTTCAAACGGAATAGTTGAACTTTTTAAAAAGTAGCTTGACACCCGCTTTAACCGCTCTTAGCTATTTAAAACTCGGAATAAATTAAACTTTGATGAGGACCGAATGTAATTTTCTTTTTCTCCGAGAATATTTTGAAAAGTTACGGTTAGAGGACAGATGGAAGTACTTACCCGGTAAATTTGCTTTTAGAATCATGGAATGATGTCAGCGAGAAATATTTGTTCGTAAGAATATTGCTTAATACCAGAACTTGCTTAATTAAAGAAGTTTTTTGACAGAGAGAATGTGGGGTTTTCTTTTCAGAACAACAATTTTATGGATTGTATTTTCCCGTATTTTGTAGTAAGTTGAATATTGTGTTTCATTTTTCGCCTCATGTGAAATTGTATGTGTATTTATTTTATAGGGCTTGAAGTTGGAATATTTCGAATAATATAAAAGGCAAATATGTAAAGGTGCTTGTAAAATCTTTGTTCTATATGTGCTTCGTGCAACGATGTAAATTAAGTGCAAAACCAACGAAAATGAAGTGAAAACCTAACGTAAATAAAACATTATCTCAAGAAAATACAGTATACTGACATTTCAAGCCTACAATGGAACCTCTTCATGAGTGCAAAAAAAAAAAAAAAAAAAAAAATGCAGCACACATCAGGGAAGTCGTGGGAGAACTGAATGTCCCTACGTGAGCATCGGTATTTATATCAAATGAGTGCTTTATTTATGTTGATTGTTCAGTTAATTCATGTCGCACAAAGTTCCTTGTTTTTTAATTATTTGTTAGTATATAGTTTTAAACTGTACTAACAGTTAAACTTACTTCAGTTAAAGAAGTTAGTACAGATCTATAACTAGAAGTTGGTTTTAAATATTGCTTGTTTTAGGGCACTTTGATAAGTTAAAACCTTTTTTTATATACACTATTGGTTAATTGCTATTAACTTTAACAAGAATTTGTGTTACACGGCATTTAACTGGGAGGGAAAGAAACAATTAAAATTAGGTAAAGAAACATATATTTGGATACAGTTAAGGAGAGGGAAGACTGCAAATAACGTATTGCGAACAACATCAGTTTTTAAAGTCTTTTACCTTGTTTTTCTTTTGAAACATTTATTTTGTGACCTTGTTCGTTTGTTTTAGTTACAGTAAATTTAATAATTCATTGCATAATATATGTTCTTTCAGTTAGTTGTGAGTTTTATAATGGTTATCTACTCAATTGAATTTGTCCTAACAATACATATAGAAAAATTACAATCGCATAATCTTTCTGATTCCTCTCCAAATTAATCCGGGTGTAGTTGCGGATCTTTATACTACGTTAGTTCTCGCGTTTCGGTATTTTGCATGCCCTGGCGATCTGTGAGACAAAAAAATAATTTAAAATAGTTTCTTTTAGGGTTTCCTTCAGCTAATAGTTTTCAAAAGTATGTACTAAAGAAAAATATTTACAGCGTACGCTGAAAGAAAGTTGCTGTCGGGGACCTGACTAAATTGTCACGATATTGGTCTAAATGACTGACATACATTTCCTAAAGTTGTGCAAACTTGAAATGCTGAAAGAAATGTTCAGAATTCTGTTTAAGGTTTGGAGTTACTAAAAGTCAACTACACAGATCGGCCACATTATCAATATAAGGGGTGGTAAAATAGTGAAATATATGACAGCGAGCGGGAAAAAGACAAATACACGACTACTTAAGGGCTAACTGATATTTTTTTTCGACTCCAACGAGAGGAATTCGATATCAGATTGATAAATCAAGCGCAATTTCTCCTATTGACGAGTCGAAACAGACGGAATGAGAAAAAAAGTCGATCAATTCGTAAATCATCCTGAATGTTTCATGTAAAAAGTACACAATGCAAAATTAAATGTATGTTATAATGTGGCATGAATTACAATCAATACTAAATCCTACATAGAGTGAGAACAATCAACTTTTGTTTTACTGGAAATTTGCCATTTACTCGACAACTCTCTTTGACAACTGCATTTCCCTTTTGCATGTCAGATAAAAACTGATTTATTGTTTAACTTTTATTCAACAGAGAAATATTTTCTCAAATTTATTGTTTTTCTGTTCAACAGCAAAAATTTTGGAAAAGTTAAAAAAAAAAAAAATATATGAATTTTCCTACTAGTAGGCTTGTTGTTAGCAAGTCTTCAGCTTGTAGCAACGGAACATTTTCTTTCTGTAGGTTTTGAATACTTGATTGGTTGACACTTTAATTTAAATGTTTAGCAATGATAGTTATAGGGAATGTATGCTACCTCAAAAACATCCAATACACTGTTTCAAATGATAGACTTAACTCTATGTTAAAGTAAAATTGTAAGCAACAAAACTGGCACATGCTGCGCCGAAATATGGTGGTATTAATGCCCCCATCCTTTATAGCTATAAAAGCTATCCTCCCAATATAGCAAAAAAATTTTTTAACAGTATGCATTTAAAAATCTTTCATGATTCACACATGAGGCAGTGAGAAGCAAAGGTATTAAAGGGGACATTTTTAGGATAATCAGAAGTTTACTGTATTGTTTTAAACTACTAGCTACTTTTATTACTTTTTCAGCGTGATATCAAAAGAGGGAATTTACATAGAATTTGTAATTGAGGCACTGATAAGCAAAGGGATGCAAGTGGACATTTTCACGTTTCGAGTAAAACGCTTTTAAAGCTAACGTGTTAGGTAGGCGTTCTTTGAAAAGTTTTTCTAAATCAAGCTGCACAGCAGCACCTACCAGGGCTACTAGTACTATCCCTTGCCCCAAGACAGAGGAGGGTTCACCTACCATGTGTACTGGTTATCTCCAAATCTCTAATTTTGTTACTTGCATCCCTTTACTTCTCACTACCTCACATATACTTCTAACATCAAAGAATAGCTAAACATGAAATCTAAACCATATAGTTTCATTCTTAAACTCATTCGAAAAACAATTGCAAAGAGTATGCAAAGGTACTGGATGCATTGCATTATATATTTTTTAAAAAATCACGTTTTGTAACTACGTATATTGAAATCTTAAGCAATGGAAAGTAGCTACGAGTATGACACGTGTATAAAATGTTAATATATTTTGCTTTCAGAATTTTATTTATTTTATTCGCTGTTTTATCTCGGTTTACATCATACAACTTTCTAACGATTACAGTTTAAAACCGTATGTGAGAAGTCATTACGTTGCAGAGAAATACGACCCGTCCCTCTTTGATATGTGTGTGTGTGTTACAAATGTAAAAATGACTATTTTTGCACAAATAAGATAGTTTAAGTTCGTTTTTTCGACATTATAGAGCTTGAGGCCGGCACATATTTTTGAGAAATATATTTTGGCCATAATGTTGAATAACGTGAAATGTATAAAAACAGTTTTTATTCTTTGTCTTTAAGCTCATCGGCAACTTTGAATACTTAGTTTTATTTACGTTGCGTTGAGCCTAAACCTTTGTTCGGGGACTTTATATATATATTGCTTTGAACTATGATTTTTTCCATTTCATTTGCAAGGGAAAAAACTCATTGTTTTAGAAAATAAAACATTTTTTTATCTTTAAAAAGACATACAAGCAGTCTCCAATAAAAATCAAATATTTCTGTCGTGTTAAATTTCAATAATTGAATACTCAAAATAAAAATTTTCTTCAAAATACTATTTTGACTGTCCTGATAGAAGCTAAAATTGGAGCCAACATATTTCATTTAAACTTCAAAAATCCGAAACGAAATCTCAAATAAGAAGGAAATGTGTGAAAATAGTTAAAAATAAGAAATATCTGGATATATAATCTTTCTTAGGCCTTCTAAAGATTGACACTTTTCTGATAAGCTGTTGGCGAAATGCAGATTTCATTCTCCAGAGTATAACCTACTTTTCCATTGAACTTTCTGAAAGATTCAAAAGACACCAAGATTGCAGCGTTGAACTGCTGCCAAAAGTTTTTTACTGTACTTTTTTTGCTGGCTAAATGCTGAATCCGGCAAAGAAAAAAAGGATTAAAATAATGTGCAAATTGAGTTGGAGCCGCTGTTGCAGACATTTTACGATTGAGAATAATGTGACAAATACTTTTTCAGAGTGCAAGTCATTTGTATTAAGTTGTTGCTTAAAGTTAAGGGACATCTGGTGTTGATAACTGGTAAATTAATCTTGTTCAAGTAAATGAGGAAAACTTTTTTCTCAAAAATGAATTGAAAATGTTTCTATTTTCTGTTACTAGTTCATATTGAAACTCAAGCGCGCGTCAAAAATACGTTTTATGTTATTTCTCGTTTGATGGCAATGTACGGAACATAATTTTTATGGCAAGCTACTAATTAAATGTTATTGCCTTTATTAAATCTGACAGTCTCTGCTACATTTGAACTAAAAGACAATTTAGTTAAACAACATACATCGATCAATGGTGTTTTAGTTTACTGTATATTTGTTTGATGTCTTTTAATTTTGTATCATGTTTTATCTGCTGTATACGCAAATAATTTAGCCTTGACATGTGTGCTGCTCTTTTAAAATTTGATATTATTGTAAAAAAATGCTATACATTTTGTATTTATTAAAATAATATGAATTCATTCAAACAACAGCAGTAAATATGCAGTATTTTTAGTAGTTTCCCAATGTTTACTACAGATTTTTATGTATTTATACATGATAACTTTTAAAAAGGTACAACTTTCTTAAACTAAACTACTTTAGCAAGTATGACTTTAGAATTATTTCAATTTCTTGACGATTTTGTTTCCCTTTTGTCTGATTTTAATAGAAAATGAATGAAGTAGTGCGAATAATTTTTACCTCTGAAATATCTTTCAGATTGTATAGGTTTTTAAACTAATAAACAATGTCATTCTTTTAAATAACCTCTGGCACAGTGTATTAGCTCATAGCTTATCGATCATCACAATCAAGATATCTACAATTTACATATTTTTGACGAAAAAACAACAACTCCGCAATAAAATTTTACCATACAAATCAAGATGATACTAGTTGTTTGCTACCGAAAAAAAAATCCATTTATAGTGTTGTAAAAAATACATTTTAATGACTATTACTATTGTTATCGCATTTATTCTTTAAGTTGTACAATGGTTGTCGAAGTCATTCTGCTTTCGTCGTTGGTCATGGGTTCGTAATTTTAACGGCGGTTTCTACAGGTATCGTATTTATTATGTACGCAATAACATGTTTGTCGCAGGAATTTTGCACTTGTCAGCGGTCAGTGCTTTAGAAGTTAAAAATTAAATTTCTTGTTGCCAATATTTTACTAATTGGCAATTGATTAGTTCATTATTAAAACTGATGTCATTCACAGAGCCATGTTATGTTACACACAGTATGGTTTACAATAAAATATGAAAATTAGCTATCAATGCTTAGCAGCCTGGTTTGATGCAGGTATGCTTGGTGTGAAACTATCATACACTCGGACGAGAATGATTTAAATCATTTCAACAGATCAAAATATAGACGCACATACAGTGCAGGGTGCGAAGAAAGTTCCCACAATTTTATTGGATATTTCAATAGGCTGTAACTAACACATAATTCAACAAATCAACAAGTTGAAGCAATAAAAACTCTTTATTGAAACAATAATAATGACATTAAACAAAAAATTTATAACAATTGTTCAAAATTCCTTGGGCTTCAATACATTTACGGAGCCGCAGCCTGGAATTGCCGACGATGCTCGCGCACACATCCAACGTTATCTCATTCCAGGCAATTTGCAATGGTTGGACGACCACTCCGTGGACGGTCAGCAGTCCCTCGTGTCTCCTTGTAGCGTTTCACAGCGTCATAGACTGTTTTGCTCTTGAATCTAGTCGTTCGAATAATATCGGATATTTTTATTCTCTTTTTTCATTCCCTTCTTGTGTAATTCAACTACAGTAACACGCACATTTTAACGATTCATAGCTCACTAACTCAATGAACTAACAAAGAACAAATGATTAACCCTCAAATACTTTTAATGCCAATAAACAATATGTGCCAAATAAATCGCCAACATACGATTTTACGCCAAAAAAAAGCGTTTTAAACAAAATTGTGGGCACTTTCTCCGCACCCTGTAGAGGAGCTGCTTCAAAGCTACACTGGAGGTTTTGTCAACTATGCTGAACATTTGAATGCAAATGCTAAGCAGCGAGTAAATAAAAAACACACTGTTTATAATTAGCCTATAACTCTTTTCCGCTATAAAAATACCTAACGCACATTAAAAAGCTATTTTCGTTGTTAGTTCTCGAGTAAGAGACTATTTATTGCTCCAATTATTTCGTTTCATTTCAGTAGCATTTTTCAAACTTCCGTTTTTCGACTTTTACTCATTTGGTTTTTTTTGGCTTATAACCATTTTTTTTCCTTAATTCGTGTGATTTTTTTTTCAGGTACAGTAAATTTAAAAATCTACTTTGCTGCTTATACTTTTCATTCTTTACAACACAAAGTTTTGTATGATATACGTTTTCATGGTAATTAAGTCAATTAACTGAGGTTTTTTTTTATATATTTGTTTTTGAAAATGTAATTATCAAACCGAAATGAGCACACAAGCATGATTGTATACCGACAAACACTCAACAATATTAACTGATATATAACAATTAAACCATTTAAATAAATAAATAAATATTAATGCATATATTTTTTTTCTTAAGAGAAAAGATGAGAAAATTGAGAAATACATATTTCCTTGAGTATTTTTATGATTGAAATTTTTCAGATAAGACGTTAACGAAATGCAGATTTGAATCTCAGTTGCTTACTACTTTATAGAACTTGCTAAAGATTTCATATCCCATGCCAGAAGTGCTTAGACTTTCTGCCAAAAGTTTTTGTTTTAGGAAGTAACGCTCAGAGTTTTCAAAATATAAAAATTAAAAGGAAAACAATACTGTCAAAATTAAAAGGAAAACAATAGTGAGTTGAAACAATCATTTCTGACAATGAGCGATTTCATACAGTTTCAATACGAAACAATATTTATGTAAAATTTATAATTTAAGGGGTTTTTAGCACATGTTCACTCTATTTGCGCTGAAAATATATCTTTGCAAAATAATAATGTGTTCTTTATTTAGTCAGTCATTAAGAAGTATTTTATTTTATTTAAATTAAGCTTAAATTTGTTTAAAAAAATCAATTAATTTACGAAAATGTTTCTGATTTACTTTTCATAGTTGTTACATGGAATAGGTGTAGCTGCTTGTAAGAATTTAAGTTAAATTGTTGTAATCGTTTTACTTAACTAGCAATTATTTCTAATGACTAGAATAGTAAATTTTTCCCTGGGGATGTATCTTAATTGACACTTTATTTAGTTGGGCAATGGACATGTTAGGTAATGTTCTTCCATAACATTATTGTGGTTTATAAAACAATTTAAAGGGATTTGGTACCTTTTAAATACATATTTTTTGTCTATTTGCATATGTTAAAAAGATTTTAAAAAGTTTAAGTTAAAACTGAAATTAATAAAGCACTTAGCTTTTTCTAAAACATAAGAATTGCATAAACAATATCATTTTTTAAGCTACGTTTAACTTTTCTTTCTACATTATTTGCAAAAATAGTACGAACGTAGTGTCATATTTTATCATCACTGGTTTTAGTAAAAGACGATAGTTGTGAATACATAAGAACGTGTGCAGATAATGTATGGAAGTTGTGAGGTAGCATCCAGTTTACAGGCGGAAATGTACGCGCCAATTAGTTTTCAGGGCTTTCAGGTTTTGCAAATGCTTGTAAGCCTCTAAAACTAGCAGAGAGCGAACCACGTGCTTCAAATTTATACTTCTCCCCCTCAATAGATTCGTCCTAACTGAACGTTTGCCAATTCGATAGAATCCGTGAGCAAACTGCACTACGTTGCCTATGTGTAGAGTACAAAAATATAGATATGTTTTTTTTGTCCCTAGTTGTACCCGCAACTTGCTGTTGTTGCGGGTACAACAAGGGGATGGATGACCCTGTATCCGCTCAACAACGGCAGTTGTTGTGTGGATAGGGTGGTATCGGTAGTAGCACGGTATGTAACGGTAGTTGCTGGTGCGGCATTTAAATACAGAATTTTGTTTTAATGGCTCTAAAGTGTGTGATTCGGCGATATTCTAAGTGGACTGTAGTTTTAGTTTCAATGATGACTAATTGTGTTTCGAAAAAGACTTTATAAACTATTTACAAGTATGTACAACATGATTCCAGTAATCATTTACAGCTAACGAATATAGTTGTTCAAACTTTAGGGACCAATACCCTATTGTAAAGGAATGCTAGGCTCCGTTAAAGGAGCTCTACAAAACACAACCATATTCCGAGCAAGTCGGCGAACAAGCTAAAACCAAAACAGCTCTGGGTTCTCAAGCTGCGTTGAGTTGTTCTGCGGAGGCTCGCAGACAATTTCTATAGTTCGCTAAATAATCAAGGCTCGTTTGTAGCGTAATGATTCACCAGTGTGCTTTAAAACATAATCGGCGGTCGTGGCTTAATGTCAAGGTTGCCCATGATAAAAATGCAATAGAATGCTATCGAGAATTACTGATATCCTTTTTCAATACGTAATGTCAGGTAAGATAAAGTTGGGGGGGGGGAGAGGGTTGGGCAAAGGGACGAAAATGTTGATTTTTTCGCTACATTTTTCATATAAAATATAAAGAAGATTTGAAATTCAGACTTGACCACATCATGAAAGCTTCACATTTCGAAAAGTTGTGAAACAAAACTTGCAATACTTCTTTCTCCTTCTTTCAACGTTGTTACTGTGTCGAAATGTTTGGTTTAATAAGCCAGCCAAATTTCGGAGTAAAAATGTACACGCCAGAATAATCTTTACTAATAGTAAAGCTGAAAGTCTCTCTGTCTGTCAGGGTCTCTGTGACGCGCATAGCGCCTTGACGTTTGACCGATTTTCATGAAATTTGGCACAAAGTTAGTTTGTAGCATAGAGGGTGCTCCTCGAAGCGATTTTTAAAAAATACGATTTTGTTCTTTTTCTATTCCAATTTTAAGAACATTTTCCCGAGCAAAGTTGTAAGATGAACGAGTAAATTACCAAGTCATCATAACATGAAACCGTAACATGGGCAAGCCAATAGGCGACAAATTCACCATACATTATTTGCAAATATACAGACGAACCAAAATACCTTTTAATTTTCTAGTACGGGCAAAGACGTGCGGATGTCGCTAGTCATATATATAAAATGTTTATGTCTCGTGTTTAACTGAAGTAACTCCACTGTCTCTATTGAAATGCAGTCTGGGTAAATATTTTAAATAAATTCCTTTGCATGACATTAACTTTTTTTTTTTACTGCAACGTTTAGTTTAAGTATCTAAAATATTATAATCTATCATTTTATATGTACTAAATTTATTTTAATGTGAGTAAATGATCGTTTTGGAAAAACACAATTGCAAAAGATACCATTTACATTAAGTCTGGGTGGATATCTTCAGATGCACGAAAAGGCTATCATCGATTATCAATTCCAAATGGAAAAGTAATCTTCTTGTAAAAGTAAAGAACTATTGACATATTTTTAGAAATTTCTCATTTATTTAATGGAGAACAGATAGGGAAAAAATAAGGCATTTCACGCAATTCTGAAATTAATAGTCCATTTTCCTCTAGCATGTAATTCTTAGCGTTTCTTAATTTAGAAAATGTGTTGAAAAGTTTTGAAACTAACATTGTTTAATGAACTAAAATGCGATAATTAATTTTTGTGCAGAAAAAATGAGAAGTTTAATTTTAAAATAATTAATTAAAAAATAGTGGAGTAAAATAATTTTTGACCCAGATCCTCTTTTTTCGAAATAGATTGTCCTTTTTCTTTTGTTTGTTTTAAAGCTTAAAGCGTCTTCAGTAGCCATTGCTTGAACTGAAAACGAGATCCCCCCCCCCCCATAACCCATGATTTGAACCCATATTTTGAAGACATCGTTTAAAAATAACATGAAAAATATTTACAATGAGGGCGATATAACTGTAATAAGAGGTGTTTTCTTATTTTTGTTTTTACATCCCACTTAGTTTATTTTTCATAGATATGTTGGTTTTAACTCTTAATTAATGCTAACTTTTATTAGTTGATATATTAGTCTTAAGAAAATTAGCTATGTCAACTTTCCTGCAATCTTACTACACCAGAGACGCACAATAGAAAAATAATTTTAGTAGTATTAATACAGGGTTTATGCTGTAATATATAATTACAATAAACGTTCCTCAAAGATTTTGAGAATGTTTTTTTATTTATTTTTATTTTTTAACATTAAATTCATGAATTGCAACTACTGTCCCTGCAATTATAGTCACTGGTATTTTTTAAAATAGTAAAATATGATTATTGTTCTTCATTGAATTAGTTAACTGCGAACTTTTTTTTTGTTTTACCTTACGTTTATTCTTGCAGTATTAATTAACGGGGGTTAAATGAAAAAAAAAAAAAAAAAACTATTGAATGTTTATGCAGAATGGTTGAAGTAAAGGACATTTATAAATATATGTTGAATGTATTTTAATATTGTATTAGCATTTATTTTCTTCACCTTTTAACTTTGCTAAGATTAGTTTAAATCTTAAAATTTATTGTGTTTGACTGAAGACAACATAATAAGTAACTTGTAAAAATATGTTTTACATACTTGTGATAAACCAAAGTTAAAAATACCTTTGTACTTGAAAATTAAATAAATGAATTACTAACGCTTTAATGCACATAAATTGCAAATTACTGAAGACTCCTCGGATGATGTTTCATCTAAAAGTCACACTTTTTTGCATTGATAAACGGGTTCCTTGTAACCCCAAAAGATGTGAATGCAGTAATTTGCAATTTTTGTTCGTCAAAACGTTGGTAATTCATTCATGTCGAAGTTGTTTTTTTTAAATTCTTTGTCCAAATTTTCAAGACCTATTTCATAAAAAGACCGCTAAAAAGAAAGATTTGCTTAATTGATGTTTATAAATGACAAATGAAAATTATTATTACATTAAAAAAAAAAAGAGTGCATTTTAGTCATTTATTGTAGTAAGTTGTTTTAATTGTAGAAAAAAAAATGGAATTTAATGGAATTGTTGAGGTTGACAACTTTACAATGAACAATTGAGTAAAAAATTTTCATAGGCAGCAAATTACTTACATTCTAAGTACAAACTGTTCATATAATCCAGAGAAGCAAATTACTTAATTTTATTATTTGCAACATTATATATCATCACGATTAAGACCATTTCAGTTACATTTTTAAAAAATATATATAATTGATTATAATATTGAAAGCTAAAAATACACTAAAAGAAAATGTGAATGTGTCTATGAGGGAAGATTTAAAAGATTCATATGTGTGTGTGCACAATTCTGTGCACAATTAGAGCATACAACAGCAGAAGAGTGAGATCTATTGTATATATGTTTTGCAAGTAGTTTTGTATTCGTGTTTTCTTTTCTTTCTTAGATCCAATTTAATGGTAGATGGTGTTAAAAGCTAATTTTTTGCCACTGTGTAAACTTTGAGATTATTGCGTAACGTTCAAGTTTAATTTGTATGATAAGAAGTAATAAAAAAGAACACATAGAAAGAAAAAACGCAATATTTTTTTAACATCAAAATAATTATGAAAAGCTTTATGCGAAAAATAAAACAGGTGTATTTTCCGAGTATTATCTAAATATAACGGGTAACAAGTACGGATTTATCTATCGATGGTAAAGGATCCCGCAATCATTTGCAGTCTTACCTTTAAACTCTCATATCTTATTTCGCTTATCCGCAATATGTGAGAGGGGTTTTAGAGATTTATTTGACGTCTAATCTACCGAGGGACATTGGGAAGAGGACTTTTCGTTTTTTGATGTCTTCTCGAGAGCTTGAAAAATGGAGTTACGTGGAAGCTCGTTTAAGATAGCACAAAAGTATGAAGTTTGGTTATACAGGGTGTTCTGTTTTAACCTGCAAGACCTTAATTTTCGCAACCGTTAGTCCTAGATGCATACTTACAGTTTCAAAAATGGAAAAAATCAAATGCAGAGTTAAGATATTGAAAGTTTGATGTAAAAATAAAAATGAGTCAAAAAATACAAAATTTTAACTTTTAATACGGGCCCCAAGGTTCCCAACTTATCTTTAGGGAAATAATCTCCATTGAAAAACAATTAAAACACACAAAGTTTGAAATAGTACGACCAGTATTCACAGAGATATAAACAAAGCGTTTTGTGACTTATACTACTTTTCGATCGCCGTCAATAACACCTTTTGGGGGGGAATATAGTGGTTAACAAGTGTTTAAAATTAAATGTGTGCATAGAGAGAGATTTTTCAAATTAATTGAGGTTTTGTAGTGTGTTTTTGCATATCACGGCATAACATTTGCATTTATTTTTGAATAGCAATGAAAATATAAATACCTAGCTTTTCATTCTTTGACGACCTGTCATTCTTCTGAAAGAGCGTAAGTTCCAAACTCATCTTCTGTATGGTCCCTTAAAACATTAATATGGAACATCTCCTTGAGTTTTTTTGTGTTGTAATAATTTTCATTGGAAATTATTTCCCTAAATATAAGTTAGGGGACCTGGGCCCATATTAAAAGTTAAATTTTGTATTTTTTGACTCATTTTTATTTTTGCTTCAAACTTTCAATATCTTAACTCTACATCTGATTTTGAACATTTTTTGCAATTGGAAGCATACTAACGGTTGCGAAAATAAAGCTCTTGCAGGTTAAAACGGAACACCCTGAGTAAACTTAAATTCTAATTCTTCTTCAAACCCTTCCGACCGATTAAGACTCTTCTTCAAATTTATATACTTTATAAACATTAAACATAACAGTTGCTGTTGTCTTGTCTATGGATAAATAATAATCAAAAATCTCCGAATGTCTGTAAAACATATCAGTATGGCTGTTGATTGTACAAACTATATGTCATCTGTAAAATCACTATCACACACTACAGTGACAGGTTGTATAAAATAAGGGTTGCCATTTGTCTGCTGGCTATTTGAAGCTACTTTTGTATACCTCAGGTATTTTTCACACCTTACTATTACAGCTTGAATCAAATTAGTCAATGTAGTAATACTAATTATTTATAAAGATGCCTCAATATCAGTGAAAACGTCTGATTGCGTTCATTTTAAGGGTAGTCCATACCCTGTATGCGTGTTGTGTTAATTTTTTCTCAAAAAGCTGTAATCATAGAAACTAACAATTTTCAGTGTTTTCAAAAGATATCTAAGAACCTACTGAAGTGAAGTTTAAAAGAAGTTTTGTCTATTTTTTACGTTATTAAATTTTAACGAGCATTTTTTTTTAAAACTAACAGAAAAGACCCCTTTTCACAATAAATCAGCTGTTAAGGAAAACGTGTGAAACCCAAAGCAAAAATTTCGCTTCAGTATAACTATGAACACATAAATAAATTTGGTGAACATTCCAAAGTAATATATGAAGTGGTTTTCCAGAAAAAGGAACATGAGCTTTAAAGTTGACGTTATGATAAAATCCCGTGAAACGCAAAATTGTACGTTAATTTTTATACATTCCAGAACCATTTATACTCTAGCTGGATTACTTTTAATCTACATATAAACTGGAATTGGGTGCCGCTTAAAAACTTATTGGTTTGAACATTTTGAATACATAAAGACCGATAAATTATTTTTTTTGAAGATTTTGAGATATCAACTCCCTTTAATATGTTTACGAGTACTTCGGGCTTAAAGGAATACAGAAACAAGGCTAAGTTTATTTGTAGCGCGCTGGTTGGCCTGATGATCATTTTCTAAGCAATTCAGATTTTTGGACAATGGTAATATAAGGGACAGAGAATGAAGAAAAGACAGGTTATTTAACAATTATGGCTTAAGAATTGTTACCGAAGCTTGGTGAACTTACAGAAACGCTTTCTATTAAAAATCCAAAAGAAACTGCATACGTTCACCGCTGTGCCATTTGTTTTTTAGAAGCTTCTTAAGTCAGATTAACGAATCCTGTGAGCGTTTGACATGAATCGAAAATCTGCGAGCAGTAGAGTATTTTTTTTTTTTTTTTAAACTTTATAAAGATGGCAAGAAGTGAAGATTATGCTTGTCCGTTATTTGGCGAGCATATTATGTCATTTGCTCAGAAATTTGATTACAACATCAATTTCGGTCGTTAACCCTGAAAAGACACTAGTCAGATAGGATGGGCTCATTGTGTCTTTACCTCTTCTGATACTGCTGTTATCCATACAATCTAGAGCTCTCTCCATAGGATTTATTTATGTTTGGAGCCACAAATAAAGGTGTTCGCGAATATTAACATTGATTTGGGCAAGGAGGAGCAACCCAAGATACAGTCGTATTTTAGTACGCAGCAGCAAGTACTTTTTCATGAAGCAATTCATCGTTTTCTTTCATAGCGCGATAGGTGAACTAACAGCTATGATGATTATTGCTAAAATGCTAATTAATTTACTTATTTATTTCCACATACCATGAGCTATTTTAACTGCTTTTTTTAGACGTTCGTGCTCATTTTCTTTGTGTTCCCAATACCTTGTTGACACTGCGCCATAACAACTAATAGAATAAACCAAAAACTACTTGTATTAATTAGTTAAGTCTGTTTAAGTCCTTATAATTACCTCTAAATTGACTCAAAAACTCAAGGTATAGTGAAAAATCAACTCATACTGGCAATGAAAATTGCAGCTTTGTTTTCAGTATTCAAAAGGAGGCGGAAAACAAATAATAAACATATAAGGATTTTTAAGGCAGACATATAATATTCAAAAACAAATTCGGCCACTTTTAGGAGCAAAGTTAATCAGATATTGCATAGCTAAAATCAGGCATTTTATTTTTAACCTATAATGTAGGAAGCAATGCTACAATAACCACAGCAGCTACCTCTACTTAAAAGCAGCTTTAAAGATGAGTTGCAATTCTTAAGATAAATATAAGTCGATATACAGCATACATTTTACGTCAATTAACATCAAGAACGAATGCTCCCGAAAAATTTAAATAAAGCTAAAATTATTCAAACTTTACTCTCGCTCATCATTATAAATGGGATGCAGCGCTTTAATGCATAGAACACACTTTAAATACTCAAGATATTTCTGAAACTACATTTTAAGCACAAAATATTCTCTTACAATCCTCCTTATAATTCTAGTCAGTGAAGTTCGGAGTATCTTAAGCGATTTAAAGTTCCTGATTTTTCAAAGGGAGAAAATATCTTTGTGCGATATTTTAACGAAGAGAGAAGCCCTGGACTTGGCATTTTGAAGCATTAAATTCTGCACTAGCATTCTCTCTTCCCGCGTATGCGCAGTTGCGTAAGAAGAATCGGGTTTTGTTCGCGGGCGATAACTCAATATATTTTACGTTGAATGGAGTATATTGCTGTAACATACCAAGCGGGGTATTCTGGAGAATTGTTTTAGGATTAAAGTTTACTATACAGGCATTTATTGATAGCAAGTTAGGAAGTGATATCGGTCGAAAATGTGAGAACTCTTTAAACGTCAGAGTACCGTGGGAGCAATTTCATTAGTAGCTATTTTTTTTTGAATTATTCACCAAACTTAAATGCTAAAATTTTCTTTAACGAAAACTTAAAGTGCCTAATCTTTACTTAAAATGCCAAAAAGCTTAAATGTTTTAGTATTTTAGTAAAACTTTTAGTTTATGTAAAATACCAAAATACTTCGTATTCTAATGTGATGAAATTAAGAACTATTGAATACATTAAATAAAGTAATTAATACATGTTTAATGATTCATTTCATAAGGGCTGCGTTTTGCTTTTTGTGGAAAAGATTTTAAGTATAATGTCATGCCTTTCGAAGTTTTAAAGCTTTTTTTTTATTTTTTATATGCCGTGCTTTACAGATACTTTTTATTGCCATAGTTTTCCTTCAATCGCTCTGTGGCTGGTAGAGACCGCTACTTTTACCCATTGGAAATTGGTAATATTTTGTAATAACAATACGGCCAATTGAGTGGTAAGGTGTTAGGTTTACAAAATGAAATTAACAGAAAAGATAACAACATGTCTGATGATTGTAACCGGTCGGGATAACCTTGAATCACAGTTTTTCTATTATTAACTTACGCGCTAATGATGTGGAAGTTTATGCCAGCCTTCAGTACTAATAGTGGGTACAATATATGATTTTGCATTTATCCTGAAACAACTGAAGAACTACTAGAGCTGCTCCTTATGCATTATATACTAATTAAATTCATAAATAACAAAATAACCTGACACATTAAACAATTAAGATATCCTTAATTAAGCACTAAGCAACATTCAGATAAGAGTAGCAATTTTCCTAAAATATATCATAGTGATATTCAAGAAAAAGGAAACCTTTTTTCTTTTTGTCTACAGATTTATCACTTTTTGAATAGATTTTTTTTTTAACTTTGAGGCACTGAGAAGCAAAGGGATGTATGTGGACAGTTTGAAGTTTCGAGCTAAACGCGTTTAAAGATAACGTCCTAGGTAGGCTTTCATTGATCTTTTTTTCTAATTCATGCTATAAAGGAGCACCTACTACGTTTACTAGTAAATCTCTTTGCTTCTCACTACCTCTTATGCTCTTAGTAATTAATTTATGGAATTTTGGATTAAATAAAGTTTTGAGTTGAGAAATATGATGTCCCCTTTTTCTCTTAAAATAGAGAGAAACTTCAAAATGTCTACGCTATTTTAATGATAATATGCTATTTCTGTTTTCATTGTCTTAACCACAAATCAAAGTTTTGTAGACAGGTTATGTTCCATCATGGCTTAGTAGTAGAAATGGTGGAAAATTACATTAATTAACAGGGGAAAAAAATCTTGTTACATAGTTAAATTGAAAAATAAATAAATACATTATTGACTTCGCTCAAAGTTATCTTGCCAGTTAGGAAAATCATTTAAAGATTTTAAAGTGAAATAAATTACTTTCATAAAAATATTGCTATTTTGAGCGAGAAAAACATAGTTTCTAAATAATTAAAAACTGATCAGTTTATTTTGTTATTTTGTACTTTAAAAAAAATAATTATCCAGTTATACTACATAGAATATCATAATGCCGGTGTAGATAGTTTAAATAATTTGATTGAGCGTCTGCATAGTTACTCCACTCCTATTGGATTAAAACATTAGCTGTGTAAAGTGTTGTCAACTAAGTTTTATTAAAAAAAAAAAAAAAAAACGATGATGTGTGCATCACAAGACTTTCTTTCACGCCAATTTAATGATAATAGTGCCATGTAGTAAGCAAAGAAAAACTTTAAATATTTTTACCCCAAGTTTGTTGCGAACTGAAGCCAAAAAACTTTCTATACAGATTAATTTTCCCAATATTGGACATTTTTTAATGTGATTCAATGGTCAACTCTATAAATATCGCCAATAGTGACGAAAAAAAAAAAACCGCCAAATTTGTTGCCAAGTTGATGACGGAAATTGGCGGCCAAAAGTTTTGCGATATATCGGCAAGTTTTTTCCAAATTATAACGCCACTTAAATTTGCATTGCAATTAGCAATAAATCCCCCCCCCAAATGTGTAAAAGACCCCCTTTGGAACATTCGAATGCAACCAAAAAGAGAAGTGCGCAACTAGACCTTACTAGGAGTGTACGTACCAAATTTCAACTTTGTAGGACATACCGTTTTTGAGTTATGCGAGATACATGGACACATACGCACATGCCTACATACACACGTACAACATAAGTACATACAGACGTCACGAGAAAAGTCATTGTAATTAATTTGGGGATCGTCAAAATGGATATTTCGGGTGTCTATATGTTCTTAGGCATGTATCCACGAGTGGTCGGGTTGAAAAACAACTCAATATTCATTCGGGGGTGATCAAATTGCAAATTAAAGACGATTTTTGGGTGAAAATATTTTCGCGAATACAATACTTAATAAAGTTGATAACATAAACTTCCCAGCAGAGTTCAAAACTGAGGCTTCTACAATTTTTTATAGTTGGATAATTATCAATAATTTGTGCCTAATAAATTCACATCTTTGAAAGTTGTTCTAAATGACAATAATACTTTTCTAGAGCTAATTCATCAGTTTAAAGACAGTTTTCTTCACCAAAAACGTTTTCTAATACATACTGAATTTGAATACATGAATAATATGTGCAATATTCTATGTGCATCAAAAAAAAAGTATTGTTTCAACTTTGACAAATTAAACTTTTCTTTCTTTTCCACAAGTAAAATAAAAATGAACCTCCTGTATTAAAAACCACACTGTCAATACTTTTTATACTTTATAATACTCAACTTAAATACTTCGTAAGATACACAAATGTTATTTACCGAACGTCGAGCTCAAGGTAAATCACTGATCCGTTCTGAAAGGCTTAGAAAAGCAACAGATTAATTAAAACTTTGGTGACAGCATAAGTTTCCTTCTTTGGCGGGGTGACACTCACGGAGAAGATTAAAGTGCAGTCAGTGTCCTAAATGAATGGCGCTTCCTCTTTATTTTAACCTATTTTGAAGAATTAATTGATAATCGATGAGTCCTGCCTCCACTTTAAAAGGATGTTAATGGCTTTTAGGGACGTCCCAGAGATTTAATGCGGTATTCGAATTTAAATAGTTCTTTTTATGTTTGTGAAGTATTTTAAGTTTATTAGTAGTGCGGATAGTCTATTAGACTTTAAAAAAGAAAGAAAGAAAAAAACTCAGTATTTTTTGCGGATGTGTTCTACAAATGTTTTTTAGAATGACATTGATGAGATGGCTGAAAAACTAATGTAATAGTGCAGCACTTAAATAAAACTATGTGTTTTGAACGACAATAGTTAAGTGCAAACAGTTAAGTGAGAAAAATTGCTAATGGAGTTCTTGTAACAATATCATAACAAAAATAAATAAAAAAATAGTGCAATGTTAACTCGGAAAATTTTGCAGATAAGTGCAGACACGTGTTTCGAGACTTCGAAAACCACCATTTTCACATTCATTTGAGCATACTATTATGTTGTTGTATTTAAAAAAAAAGCAAACGTTAGAAAGGATTACAAACACTTAATGTTAAAGTACTTGTACTGTACTAGGTACTTAAATTTACAGGATTAAACTAATTTTTTCCTATAAAATAAATTTAATCTATGTAACGCACATTTTGACTTAACATAATGCTCTATTTTCTTTCGTTCGCTAATGTCGTGTTTTCATACAACCGTCCATATTTTTATTCTTACAATTTTAAGTATAAAAAATTATTATCCTCCCTTTCATGAGTGGTGAAAGTATTATTGAACTAGTATATTTAATAGTTGTATCTAACAAAAAAAAAAAAAAAATCTTCATTGTTGCCAAAAAAACTTGGCGGAGATTAACACAAAATGTTTCTTCAATAGGAGCTAATGTAAAAATTATTGGAACTACAATAAAAAAAACCAAAAATTGGATCAAATAAAATCTTAGCTTTTGGAACCGAAAAACATGTACATTAAGTATACTTACTCCTCTAAATTATTAATAGATGAGGTGAACCTAACCTTCAACGTCATAATACTGTGATTAAGATTTGCGTAGCCTTCACAATGCATCCAGGTAGGTTTGCATCAGCCCAATAGTAGATTTATATGGTCAATCCTAGTATGCTATGGTAGCTCATGTAGTAAATGTAAGACCGATGACACCAAACACATATGACCGAGTTAGGGATTTTATTGAGCATAAATATTAATCTGGTGCAATTATAATAAATAAAGATATATAAACATATAACAAACAGAATCTTCATAAAAAACGATCTTGTAAAGTTTTTTTTTCCATTATACTAATTTATTTGTTGACACACTGTTGTGTACATGGACGTCACTATTCAAGAAAATATATGTCGATGCCTCAAGAGGTGAACTTCAAGACTATAACAAGCATTATCACCGACAGATGTAACCATCATTTCCTTCTACTACTCCAATTTAGAAGCAAGCTTAGGAGAAAGGAAATTTCTCTAGACTTCTTAAACAATAGTAACTACTGAAAGACAAACTCTTATGAGTTTTGGCCGACAAAATGTATGGAGGTCGGACTAGATGAGTCTAATCCGCCATAACCGTCGGAGCTAAGATTCTCCGAAACCGATACTGATGTTTCAATCACTAGATTCCAGACAGTATGTTTGTTAATACGAAGATTGAGATTGTATATTGATAAACAATGAAAACTAACAACATATTATCACTCCGGAACTCGCATCATGAGCTAAATACATACACTAAGAAGGAAACAAGTTTGTTAATACAAAGAGTAGTTTTATGTTGATGATTAATGAAAACTAACTGTGTGTTAATCCTCGAGGACTCGCACCGTTAACTAAATACTCATTTTAAGAGGAAATTTAAGTATGTTTGTTAATACAAAGAGTAATTATATATTGATAAAAAAGGAAAACTGGTTTCATGTAAACGTAAGAAACTCGCGCAGAGAGCTAAATGCTCACACTAAGAAGATACAGTGCTGGCCAAATTATTAGACTAAAGAGTTTTTTTGTTTTTGTTTTTTGTACAATAATTGTACTAAAATACTATTTATTTTACTGTTAAAGTACAGTACATACTGTACTCAGATTATTACTTTATTTTAGCATAATTTAATGTTTGCAAGTGGCAGCACTGTCTGCTTCGTTTATGTTCTTTGTTTATCTACCTACCAGGAACATAACCTCAAACAGCTTAAACAGTACACTAGTTCTTTTTATTAGTGTGTTTGGTTACATTTAAAGATAGTTTTAGGTAATTAGTAAGTATGTGTATGTGAGTATATATAATACTGAGTATAAAAAATTTTTTACCTCCTTTTTTAAAAAGTTAAGAAATGGTGTAAACCTTGTGAAAAGTATGCCAAAAAGACTTAAAATGCTCATCAAGAACAAAGGAATGCATACTAAATATTAGATAGTTATTTCACTGTTCGTTAATGTGTTTATAGTTATGTAATCGGTAAACTACTTGCTTTTAAAACAGTGTTAGTCTAATAATTTGGCTATCACTGTACGTCTGTTAATACAAAGAGTGTAATTGTATATTGATAAACAAGGAAAACTAACAATATGTTAACCCTCCAGTATTCGTGCCGCGCACTTAATATTCACACTAAGAAGGAAACAGTTTGTCAGTGAATACAAAGAGTGTAAATGCATATTGATAAACAAATAAAACTAAATGTATTTTACCCTTTTATAACTCGTGTAGTGTGCTAAATACTGACACGAATAAGAAAACATCGTTTTGTCTTACTTTGTTTTATAAAAGGTTTTTCTTCCTGTCTCAGTAAGTAGTATTACTTTGCTTTACATGCGGGGTTTAGAATGATTGGTAAATGAAATTTTTTGACTGAAAACATTTAAAACATATTTGAAGAGAGCTAGGTGGTGGGAGAAAAATTCTTACACGCGCTAGTACTCAGATCATTCATTTGACGCCAGTGGTGAAGGGTTAACAGTATAAAAAGAAAAGAAAAAAACTCGTGAAATCACTTATCAAAATATAACTTAATATTTTTCCTATTCAAATAGCAATGCTATTCAGAAAATTATATTATCGTTAAATGCAAAACAACAAAACTATTTTTATGCAATGCACATGGTAAATCTTAATTCATTTTGCAGCCTCATTTTCCTTCTAAGGCGAAGTTCATTATTAATTCATTAATTCCATTAATATACGAACTTTTGCCGCTTCAGCGCACCGTGCTTTTATGATATTTTAAATGATCTCAGTTAATAAGGTTCTACAACTAATGTTTCTAGCTCTTTGCATGGTCGCTGATGCTTTAAAATTCATTAATATTGCGAAGAATATCATCAAGTATAGACTGAATATAGATAAGTTTTGTTAATTATTCGACGTGTTTCCTTAATTGAAAAGAAAAGGTAATTGCAGAAAAAAGGATGCAAATTCATGTTATGATAAATTAAATGTACTTACAATAATTTCCGTTTATGGAAATGCAAGGGAAAAAGGTAAGTACTTTTCCTTTTCAACGTCATTATGCTAAAAGTGATTATGGTATTTTTTCTATAAAGCCGAGATAAATTCTGAAAAAATAGTTATACAGGGTTCATTAAGAAAGTAATGAACTGGCAAAATTTGCGGAGACGTGTTCTACGCTTGAAAGGCACCCTGAAACTCCTCGAAGGGAATGCCTCTCAGGAACGTTGTAACATGATGTTGGATATTTTCCACGATTTCCAATGGTTTCCTTTCATCTCCCTCTTGAGTCGCGGAAACAAAAAAAGTCACATGGAGCTAAGTCGGGACTGAAAGGGGGGGGTGAGGGATCACCGCGGGTTGTCCAGAACGGGGTTCGTCGGCGACCTCCTCCCGGCTCCCTTTGAACGCCTTGCGCCACTTCCCAGACTGTGATCTTGAAATGCAAACATCCTTGAAGGCTTTTTGCAGAATCTGAAGTGTTTCGGTTTTTTTTTAAAGCCTCTCGCAAAACTTTATAGCGTACGGTTGTTCGAGCAAACGCTCCATCGCGTTATGTTACAAAAGTTGAAAACATACTTCAAGCGGAGGCACTTATCACCGCTCACACCACATTTCCCAGCCGGTTTTACCGTTGTGCCATCTATCGTCACGTCACAATAACATTATGTTCATTACTTTTATAATGGACCCTGTAGGTACCTATGCATAAAATTGCTTAATAGTGTGGGTATTGCAATTTATAATAGTTTTTTCATTTTTCTCCATTTGCTTTGGTGAATTTATTTATGAATCACAAAAAAGCTCTCTTGATATTAAATTAAAAAGCAAAACATTAAAACGTGTTTTTATTAGCTTGTCAACATGTTTTCTACAGTACATATTTTCTTTTTTTTAGTAGTTTTAGAAAATATATATTAGTTATAACGGGCATTACGATGTTTGAGATATTAATTAGGAACCATTATCATATTTGGATGACGATTGGGTAGTGTTACAATAAATTTCTAGCAATTTTATCAAAGTTTGCATCGACAGCGCTAAAAGCAGATGTGGACATTTTGCAGTTGCCGTTTTTAATATTGTTCTTGCTTCGATTAAAATTTTAAAATGTCGATCAGAATACTCAAAAGAAGTATTAAGAATCATGTGTGTACTATGTGACCGATCCGAGCAAAGTATTCTCTCCCCCCCCCCAAATGATTTTTTGATACTGCAATTTATATCATGATAAACATTAGTTTATCTTTCTTATTTTAATGCAACAACTCAACTGTGGTTAAGAATCTTGCAACAATTAATCATATCGTGCTATTATATGTTTATGAAAATCTGAATCAAAATTCCGCTGTGAAGTAAAATGTAATCAAAAATTACAATTGTTAGCATACGATGCTATTGAACCCATCGCGTTATTAGCCAGCCGCACTAACTGAGCTGACAGGCTTCTATATCGAGGAACTACGAAGTACATCAACAAAATAAGTTCCGTCACGTAATGAAGAAATATCGTATACGGATGCAGGAAAAATATTTATTGCTGAAAAATCTAAAACTGTTAAACTACATTTCTACACATCTCCCAAAATTTTGCTGACATTTGTTATTGCGTGGCACAAGCTTTTGTATGCCTTCTTCATAGAAGGTTGCCGCCTGCGTTTTCAACCATACATCAACTTGTTGTTTTAGCTCATCATCGTTGTTGAAGTGTTGCCCACCAAGGAGATATTTGCGGGAATTTCATAGCATTTATTGAGATCTGCGGTTTTCATTGTTCTTCAATTCAATTGCACAAACAAGTTCATCACTTACAAAAGATGGACGTCCATTTCGCTCTTCATCGTGTATTTCATCACACTCTTTATTGATAAACATGACTCATTTTCTTACCATTAAATCCCGCATTTTGTGCATAAACCTCATAGATTTGCCAATAAATTTCTATTGTGTTAGTTTTCTTAACATTCAGGCGGGATTTTCATTCAACACCGATATTTTAAACAAGCATACTAAAAAGCATACGTGATCAACTAAAATCTCAATATGGCGTCATTCTCTTCTACATGATTCAGACTAACTGCTGCACGTGCGATCGCAGCGCTGCCGCAGATAGAAATAGAATTGGGGCCTACTTTGTGGTTATACCTCTTACATAACAATGCGCAATAATTAACATAACAAAATAGATTGAAATTAAAGATTCCAGTTTGCTGATTTTTTAGAAAAAGATAAACTGTTATTTTACTTGTAAAATTGAATTTTTTCTTTTCTGATTTTAGCAACAACGAAACTAGTTAAGAATCCTGTAATAAGTTTAGGTTATATACTTATTAAAATTTGAATCAAAATTTTGTTGAGAAAAATAAATCGTAAGAAACGACATTTTTAATATTTTAGCATTTTAGTTCATAATGTTCACCTTATTATCCCAGCGCTCTATTTTACTCAACTAATAAAGCTTCTGCATGCAATATACCATACAGCCCGGTTATCACATCCAGAGACTGCAGTTTCGTTTATATTAGAACTCATCAATCTGGAATAGTGAATAGCCAAGTTACTACACTGTAGAGGTTAAAGAGGTTAAAGCATTTATAAGATTGGAGGTACGATTTTTACCTCATAAGTTTGAAAAGTCGCCAAGCTGGGCGATATTTCTTGAGCGTTTCGTTGAACCTAAATATGCATAAATCAAAGAAACAAAAAATAAATAAATCAATAAGCAAATAAAAATAAATAAATAAATAAATAAATAAAAATTAAATAATAAAATAAAATAAAGTAATAAAATTAAATAATAAAATATAATAAAATAAAATAAGGTATATAACAGGCGATTTAAATATAATAAAACAAAAACAAAAGCAAAAAAAAAAAAAAAAAAACTCAACATGCGAAAAGTATTGAAACAATTTGCATTTTAATCTCTAAGTATTTCATGGAAATATTAATTTTTTAAAACTTCTTAACACCGTGCTTCATCATTATTAGTAAGAAATACGAAGAGCCAAGTTATATGCCACTCTTTGATTTATCAGGAAAAAAGAAACTAGCATATCGCTCATCTTTGATCGAAAAAGGAAAAGTATATGTTTAATAATCGACGAGACTTGAATTTAAAAGACGAAGATGTGAAAAAATTAATCCTACTATTTCTAACAAAGTCATGAACTTTCTCCTCGCTTTAAATGCGTTAAAACACTTTTTTAGCTGAGTCACGGATATTCTGAATGAAATGAAAGAAATGGGAGGTGCAAAGTGGTGTAAAAGAGAAATGAAGGGTTTTTTTTTTCTTGCATTTCTATTTTGCAAGAGCTTGAAATTCTGCTGGAAACTGCAGACTTTGTGTTCTGCAAAGTATACTTAAGTGGCATTTTTCAAGTAAAAAACATCATCAGAAAGTCAGATGATGATTTCGGAAAACTAAAGCGAAAAACAATCCTCAATTTTGGGAAATGTGTTTTGTAAATCATTATGCATTTTGGGTATTCGATTTTTTTGGAGTGTAAACAAAACATAATGCATTTGGAAAAGTGAAAAAAATCTTTGTTTGAATTGTTTGCGTAGTTTAGTCAACACTAATGTATTATAAAATAAATTTTGCTTAAATACTCTAAAATTAGGCAAAAAGGCAAAATTTTGTATAAAAAATTAATTATTGTGTTTCTAAGTGATGGACTTTTTTGTAGAACTATTTGTTATTAATATTTGTGAATTGTTGTTTTTGAAGGTTGTAAATTGTCAATATTTGTAAATGGCTGCTTTTGTAGAAATATGTGTATACTGTAAAAATTTGTAAATTGTTGTTTTTGTAGAAATATTTGTATATTGTAAATATTTGTAAATTGTTGATTTTGTAGAAATATTTGTATATTGTAAATATTTGTAAATTGTTGCTTTTGTCGAAATATTTGTTAATTTATTTGAACCTTATTATCATTTTTTTTGCATTAATAAATAACGTTCTTGCATCATTTATGCACATAGCAGATTCAAGTCTTATTCTCTTTTGTGCTGCTTCAATTTGATTTCATAGTTTTACAACCAATTATACAAAAACGTTTAGTTTTTAGCATCATCTTTGTTAATGTTTTTTATATTTACATTGCGATATAAATACACTTAGCACTTAGCGATACAATAACAATTATTAACCATTCCATTCATGTTCAACATGCGATTAGTTAGTCAATTCATGCACTTTAAACTATACACATATTCAAATATAACGGACAATAACTCTTGCAGTACCCATAGCATTTATTAATGCACATTTGAATTCAAGCAACGTAATTGTAATTGTCCCCGGGTTCTTCTTTGTTGTTTATTCTTCTCTGATTTATACACTTTCACCAATAAGGCATTGTTTTAACTATGAATGGTAATAAAACTTCTATTTAAAAAAGGAAAGTATTGAATATAGTTTTGTTAACAGTTTAATCATTAAAATGTAACCATTATTGCAACTTTTTCTCAAAGTATAATCAAAGTTCATTTGCAAAGTCGACGATCCATCTAACAAATATCATACAGAGCCATGCCGCTTCACCTCTACTTCGCTGGGGCTGATTAAAACTCGAGTGTGTTTGGGTAAGCACCACATACGTATGCATCGCCGCTTACACACCATGCTGGGGCATACGAAGGCCTACCCGCTTTTGGTAACCTAACCGCTTTGGACCACACTCCCCTATGTAGTTGAAACTTTTTAAGATAACCTTTCGTTTTCTGTGCACTTGAATATTTTTACTTTCTTCTATATCTAATATATAGAAGAAAGTATTGGATTCGTGCAAATTTTCGAATTTCGAATTTTGACGGATTTGAACGTTTTGAGGTGTGCTGAGTCCATTTCGACTATTTTTGGAAAATGTCTGTATGTGTGTGTGTGTGTATGTGTGTGTGTGTATGTGTGTGTGTATGTGTGTCACGTCTGTGTGTGACCAGTTTTTTGTGGCCGCTCTACAGCAAAAACTACCGCATGAAATCGAACGAAATTTGGTACACATATGTGCCCCTATGTGAACTTGTGCCCATTGGTTTTTGGCGCGGATTCATCCAAGGGGGGTGGAGCAATGGGACGTTTTTTGAGTTACGCGTGATTGCTATTCCTCAGGAAGTAACTGGCGGAATCAAACAAAATTTGGTCCATATGTTGCCAGTAACAGGAACAGCTGCTGATTCAATTTTGGTGCCAATAACTCAAACGGGGGTTGAGCTATAGAACGTTTTTTGTCGTCAATTGTGACTGCTGTATCTCAAGAAATAATGAACGGAATGAAAGAAAAATTTATCGGCAAGTAGCCCTTAGTGGGTATGAGAGCTGATTTTATTTTGGTGTCAACAGCTAAAAAGGGGGTAGCGCAATCGCCCGTTCTTTTTTTCCATTGTGAGTGCCCTATCTCAAGAAGTAATGCTACGTTCTGGTTGAAATTTGGAATATATGTGAATCCATATGTAAACAGGCTTTTGTTCAATTTTGGCGCCAATCGCACCAAGAGGTGCTGATTTATTTTTATTATCATTATTTTTTTAGCGAATAAAAATAGCTTTATTAATGCAACAATAAGAAAGATAAATCGTAATAGATTGTCGTCTGCGTATTTCTCGTGATTTTAATTGTATGGAAATGATCGGAAATATTATCTCAATGATTTAAAATTTTTAACTGTTGCCATCTTATGTTTGTTAACAAATAAAATATTTGTAATTAATTCAAGCAAGGCTTTTAAAATAACTTTCAATTTTCGCTCTTTGCTTTGCTTTTGCAATAATTCAGACATTGGGATGGTCGTCAAGTTTTTGCATGTGTAATTTTGTTTTTGTTAGGAATATTGCTTCCTCGTCAAGCATGGGGAGGGATCAGAAAAAGGAAAAATATAGAAGAAAGTTTCGTGATGGCCACAACATACTAGTTTTTTTAAACTTAAAACACGTGTTGAATTTCTGTGGCCACTAGGAATCCAGACACTTGTTAAGACATTTCATCAATCAAACTAGAATTAAATTTCGGTCTAAAATAATAAGATCCCAGCACTTAAGAGTGTTGAAAAATAAATACGTGTGACTGTTGTTATTAAAATGATTTTGTTTCATGTTTTCCGATTGTACTTATGTATTTTTTTAAAAAAAAGTACCTTCAAGCTCTTTTAATCTCAATTCGTTTGTCTCCATTATTATTCGAGAAACTACAGCAAGGTTTAAAATTATATAGTTTCCCTATCACTTAATCAGTATATCTACTTAATACCCAGTCTGCAAGCTTACTTCCAACTTATGTCTTAAATTTTCGATTCAGTAAAGGTCGTATTAAACATCCAACCGCAACTAATCCTGTAGTTCCAATAAATTTATCGATTTATGAGAATATCCACTTGATTGTAGATAATCCATTTATAACTAAATAAGGATGGCTGGGGACAGAATTATTTGTACTCTTTGATTTTTAGAATCAAATGAGTCTGTACTAATTTGTATGGTTAGGTTAATGCTGTCTGGTTACTCTATTTATATTTTTAACTATATGTTTACACAAAAGAATTGAAAGGTTTTTTTTTTCAATTGCACAGTATTATTATAGTTTAAAGGGATTCTATATACAGCGAAATTGGGTTTGAAGATTAATGTTTCTAGTGCAACTACGTCAGACACAATATATATGCGTTTTATTTCTTTGATTAAATAGTAACAATTTTTTGTTTCAAAAGCTTTACTACAGTCTTATTTATCGAAAAAAAAATGTTTTAAAATAACTCTTTTTTTAATACAAAAGTTACTGAAAAATCTGATGTACAACACGTTCTTCTTTAAAGAAAATTCATTTTTGGACATTAGGTTGACATTGAAATTATTAGTAGAGTATAGTATATAGTTATATACCATAGGAATTATAGCATTGAAGTATAGTATATAGTGAAATTATTGTATAGTATCTACTCAAGTTATATTATATTAAAGTTTAGTACTAGTACACTTTTTTCATATAGTATAATTATTAACTTAAACACGTACTCTTCGTAAGCAAATTTACTTTTTTCCAAGATTATAGTTCCTTATTTAAAAATAGTATGAAAAATAAATTTTCACGTTATTTTCTTTCTTTTTTAACGAGTCTTAGGCAATGCGCCCTTAAAAATTATCTAGATTAATTACTTTGTCTAGTTATTTAACATGTAAAAAAAGTACTATCCATGAAATATTTAAATATTTATAATCATTTTATCAGTTTAAGGATTTAAGGAATGTTTAGGGTTTTTTTCAAGTAGTTTTTGACTAGGTGAAAGAATAATTTTAACGTAAAACGAAATTAATGAAACGAAATTTAAAAATTAAAAGGCATGCATAATTTTTAAAAAAATATTCGAGCGATTTTTTTTTAAATATGCATTATTTTTCTGTTTAAATGTTTCTAATTTTTTATTGTCTTTTGTTCACCCTGTATCAATGCCTTAATAGGCTTGGAAGGAAATTTAAAAACTATCGCTAAGTTTGCATCGTTTTAGAGATCTTTTTTGGTTACTAATTTGGTGGATGAGCGTCAAATATCGCCAGTGTGGCGACATTTTAAACCAAACATGTAATGAGTATTAGTGCATCAGTGAGAGTGAGTAATTAATCCGCTGTGTGCTTAAGAGTTTGTTTTGACTATATTGTAGCGAAGTCTAAGAGCTGTGACTTCGCAGCATGTTTGTCTTATATGTATCATTATAGGACGTAAATACATGTTTACCGTTGGGTTTACGGTGTTTTATCAAATTACAAGAATGATTCTGTATCGTGCATTGCAGTTTTGAAGAATATGCGACTAATCCTAGGAACGCTCTGCAGAAGCTTAAGGAAGCCAATCTGAAGTTAATCACGTTTATCTGAGACTTTTTTCACCATAAAATAAACTACCTTGCGTACGTCATCTCTGTGAACGGTGTAAGAACTGAAGCTGACAAGTATCTGCATTCAAGAGTTTTCCCAAAAGAGGAATTTCTACCATTGCATAATCTCATAATCAGCAAAAAAAAAAAAAGAATGAATTATCCAAATATAGCGAGATTGTACTCCTACTACTTAAGAAGACTTTAGTACCACAACGCTTATTCTGTCATATCCTCATAATAAAAAAACTTTTGTTCTTGACACAGCTGCACGTCAAGATAGCATTGAGTCTGTTTTATCTCATTAAATAGACGACCATGCATATATCATCCTTACTGGATCAAATGTCAAATCAACATTTTTGGTGTAGGAACTGCTGGCGATTGTTAAGGTAACGGAACACTTCCATCATTACCTCAACGACAGTACCTTTTTGCTCCGGGCTGATCATAACTAGTTAATGTAAGAATGGTGGTTTTCACAGCCGGTGTCAATAATGTTGTAAAATTCCCGGATGTTGTGCCGTGGTCTGAGTGTTACTACAAACGTTTCGGCCAAATCCGCGGCTACCATTTTCATTGTTTACGTGTTTGAAGCTTCAAGGGAAGCGACTTCCTAGCAACTGATACAGATATCGAAGTGTTGTCACTATGTATGTGGGAAGAGCTAGCTCTTCCTTCAGTCTGGGCCAGGATTGGCCGATGAACTTTCGTCCTTGTTTCTGGTTGGCTGAAACGTGAGCTCTCTTCATTCTAGTTGGGGATTGGCTGCTGGACGTCCGTCGCTGTTTCTCGTTGGCTAGAAGTATCTCTTAGGATAATCCGTCTAAGTGTAGCATCCCAGAGTTTGTTGATCTTAATTTCTTCTTCCTTTTTGTTAAAACTGTTGGGATGTTTAAAAATTTCGATTGCTTCTCTGTTTAATCTGGCGTAAGAGTGGAAAGTCCTTGAAAGTATTTTAGCATCTTTGAATTGAATGCCACGGGTGCTATCATTAAAAGTGTGTTCCGCGACTGCTGATTTCTCAGTGTGGCCAAGACGGCAATTTCTTTGATCTTCCTTTTTTCTTGTACTAGTGGTACCCGTAATAGAGAAATTAAAAGGTCTTTTGGTTCGCCTATATTTTACAAATAATGTATGGTGAATTTTCTCGCCAATTGGCTTGTACCCACGTTACGCTTCCACGTTATGATAATTTCGTATCTCGCCAATTGCCTTGCGCCCATGTTACGGTTCCACGTTATGATAATTTCGTAATTTACTCGTCCGTCTTATGATATTTTTGTTCTTAAAATTGGAATAGAAAAAGAACCACATCGAATTTTCGAAAAATCGCTTCGAGGTGCACCCCCCATGCTACAAAATAACTTTATGCAAAATTTCATGAAAAGCGGCCGAACGGTCTAGGCACTATGCGCGTCACAGAGATCCAGACATCCTCCGGACAGAGAGACTTTCAGCTTTATTATTAGTCAAGATAAAAAAGATTAACGCTTCTTTATGTGTTGTTCCAATTAGGGTCGTTCCGCAGGAACATGGGATCTTGTAAACACCTACAGCGGACAAAGGGTCTTTCGCATCTTTCACCGAACGTAGTAAGTCGTTGATGCGATGGGTAGGCTTGAAAACAGTCTTGATGTGTTAGCGCAGCAGTCTTTCAATTCTGTCGGTGACGTCCTCAACGTAGGGGAGGTAGACTGTTGATATGACCGGTCCTTCTTCAGGTGTTTGTGGGCCTGAAAGCTCTTTTAATTTCCTGCTTCGAAAAGCCGTTGGCTTGGAAGACATTTTTGAGGTTACTTTAAACTCCAGCGTGACCCTACCTCCAGCACCCTGAAGAAGATGAACTTACTAATTAATAAGTCACACTACCTGATAAAACTAAGCAGATTATCTCAACATCTGAAGCACTTATATCCAGATTGTATGGTTTATCAAAAATCCACAAAGAGGTGCCATTAAGACCTATTGTCAGTGCCATAAACTCGCCAACTTGCCTCCTTTCCAAGCGTCTTGCCAGCCTGCTAAAACATCACGTCGGCAAAAAAGACGCTTTTGTTAGTGATTCTTCCCACTTCATACAGAAACTCAAAACTTTCAACAGTAAGTCAACAGATATTCTGGTGATCTTCGACGTCGTCTCTCTTTTCTCGAAGGTCCCAATCAAGGAAGCCATGATGTATGTGCGGGATATATTTTCATCAGATACCGCTGATTTGTTCCATCACGACTTAACGACAACGAACTTCAAGTGGAACAATAACATTTACGAAAAGAAGTCCGATGTGGCTAAGGGGAGTCTAATAAGTCCTGTTATTGCCAACTTTTATATGGGGAAATTTGAAGAAACAGCTCACAACACCGCAGAAAAACCCCGGCTTGCTGGTTCAGATACGTCGACGACATTTTCGTGATATGGAACCATGGAAAAGACGAACTTCATCATTTTTTGACTCACATAAACAGCAAACATGAGAATATCCAATTTACGATGGAAACTGAAAATGATGGAAAGTTGCCTTTCCTGGACGTCATTGTCAACCGTAGAGATTGACCAAAATGTTTGGAGTAACAACACTCAGACCACGGCACAACATACCGGAATTTTGCAACATTATAACAAGTTAACTTGGCTATTGAATCTCAAAAATCCAAACAATTAAATAAGCCAGATGGATACAAAAGGAGCAAAAGACATAGCGATCAAACATCGAAATGGCTTGTCTTTCTGTATTGTAGATTTTATTTTTCAAGAAAACACTCTACTGAGAACCTTCATTATTGCTCCAAAGTTTCGAAACAGTAAGAGACTACAAGTCTGTCGGGTTACAGCGACTTCAGAATTGTAACTTAGGATTCCTCTTTTATGTTTAGAAAATAAAACGAGCTGATGTGTGCATCACATGACTTCCTTTTACTCCAATTTAATGTCATTTCCCCATTATTCGCTATTTTAATGTGATTCAATATTTATTCTCTAAATATCACCAACAATGGCCAAATTGAAACCAAAAAAAAAAACTCCGCCAAATTTGTCGCCAAGTTGGCGACAAAACTTGGCGACCAAAAGACTGGCGATATATCGCCAAGTGTCCGACAAATTATAACGCCACTTGAGTTTACATCGAAATTAACAATGATTTCCCCCCAAAAAGGTGCAAAAGACCCCCTTAGGAACATCCGAAAGCAACCAAAAGGGGAGGTGCACAACTAGACCCCACTACGAGTCTATGTACCAAATTTCAACTTTCTAGGACATACGATTTTTGAGTTATGCGAGATACATACGCACATACGCACATACGCACATACACACATACATACAGACGTCACGAGAAAAGTCGTTGTAATTACCTCGGTGATGGTCAAAATGGATATTTCGCGTGTCTATACATTCTTAGGCACTTTTCCGCATGTGGTCGAATCGAAAAAAAAACTCAACATTCATTTGGGGGTGAGCAAAATGGAAATTAAGGGCGATTTTTGAGTGAAAATTTTTTCGCGAATACAATACTTCCTTTTTTGTAAAAGGAAGTAAAAATGGAAAGAACGATTTGTCCTCTTACCTTAAATCCGATACAGTGATATTTAAAGCAATCAAAGACGCTTGATTTAATTTCTATCCCTTTTTTTATGTGGAAGCGGGGTCTTAAATAGCATTACTAGTTATGCAGTTTTTTACCCTCAGAATAAATGCTGTTACTCAATATTTATTTGAGTGTATGATTTTTCTTTCATATTTTTATTCCATTCCGTTAACGAAAGAGTATTAGCATTTAAGTATTTAAACTATTATTTAATCAGAATTAAATTTTCGGTCAGACATGATTTCAATGGATGCAGAGATTTTAAAGAAACTCTTAACCATAGATTATATTAGCACATTAAAATACCAATACATTCTAAACATAAGCAAACTCCGACAGGTTGAATTCCAATGATCTTCACCCACAATACGAATTCAGTCTCTTTGTAAAGTCTAATTCCTGGACGGATCAGCGGTAATACCAAATATTCTTGAAATAAATCTAAATAAATACCTGCATTGTACACTACCAAAAGTCCCTTATTTGCGCTGCTGCATGTAGCTTTGAAATAAGTACCGCTGAAGCGAGGTATTATCCTTCACTATGGAAGGCATCTGGAATATGAATAGAAACATGATTAGGACAGCAGAACGCGATTTCAAAACAGCAATGTTGAATACATACAGCATTGTTTATTGTTATATATCTGATACTTCATAAAATATAAACTTTTGGGAAATCTATCGCATTGTAAATAACTAGTCTTTGTTTAAACTGAAAATTTGTTTGATTACCTGCTTTAAAGTGTGGCAAATTAAAATTTTAAATAACTACGGTAGGATTTGCAACATGTATTGATGCATAAATACGATGTATAATAGTCTAAGTTTTATAACCCGCCTGAATAGAAACGTTTCAAATAAGATGTATGTTAGCGAAAAAGAAAAGCTAATACCTATTTCCTCTCTTAATGAAGACCCATATGCTGCATAAAATATATATCATGACCAAAAACAAAAAAAAAGAAAAAAAAAGCAAAGGGGAAAAAAAACTGCAACTTTGGAGCACATTACCTAACATCACCAAAATTGTTTTAATACGCAAAAAGTATTTAAAATAAACTACATTAGTGGAAATCAATTCAAAGTATAATATGAGCTACGAATTAAAAAATAAATATCAATTTTACTCTTGCAAAATAAAAATGTAGGAAAATAAAACCCTTAACTGCATCAAAAAGTTGCTCTTACTTTTCACCCTTTCACCTTGCTATAAAGCTGCAATTACCTCTAAATTGGCTGCAATGTGTGCGTAAAATTTCTTCATACGCAAATACTCTTGAAAAAAGCGACGCAGGTGCCCTCTGTAGCTGAAACTGTGAAATGCGGTTACTGGGGCGTTTTGCCTTGCGGGGCGCGATTCCTAGACTTACTCTATAAATGTATTAATGCAAAAAAAAAAGAAAGGTTTATGTAGCTGTATCGAAAAATAGAAAACTAAGCCACGTCACCTTCGAGTTCTACCTAATTTGTTGAGAAAAAAAATCATAAAATTTGGTTTAAATCCGTACGTTGGATTTGACTGTAGACCATTTCGGTGTGAGGCTAAAATAACGGTTAAATAATCTTTTTGAGCAGATGTTTGTCTCTGTGCTTCCCTGCTTTTCTGTCTGCAAGAGAAAAAAGGCGATCAGACTCATTTGTGGAGAGGACGTACTCTTTAAAAAATATGAACGAAGTTTATAAAGTGATTTTCTTACTTCTAGCGATTTACCAAGCTGGTTTTCCTCTACTTTTCTAAACAAGTGGCAATAATTAAGGCAAACTTCACATGACCCCCATTGCTAGTTACTACTGTAATAAAATCCTATTACAACGAATAGCAAAACAAAAGGTATCCATTACAATAAAATAAATGTTCAGTCCCGATATAGCTGCCGTTACATTGCTTGAACTACAATGAAATTCCAGTTACAACGAACAAAATTGGGGTCCCATCAAGTTTATTGTAACGGGATCTTACTTGCGTATATACACATTTACCATAAAACCAAAATAAAACAGAAAGAAAATCGAAAGCAAATTTCATTAGCTAACCATTTCATTGTATGAATTTTAACTCACTGCAACAAAATGTAAAGTTAAACCAAATTAACCTAAAATAAAGCCAAAGAACACAATCCAAAGTCATCTTTTAAAAGCAGTTTTTAGTCTAAAATTACTTGCCGAAACATTTAGTTTATGAAAGCTTAATGTTAAGTGAGCAGTTAACAGCTACAGTGAAGCGAACTATTTGTATAAACTAAAAGTTTTTAAATAAACATCAACTTGAGTTTTGATAATAATATTGTTGAAAAAAGTGTTTTAATAATTTAAACTTAATTGGTTTAATCAGATGTGGTGTATAAATTATTTTTATTCTGATTGCCTGAGAATTAAGGTGACATTTTTCGACTTTTTTTCTTTTCAAAAATTAGGTGATCGCCTGCCTTAAAACGTAAAGCCAGATGCCATACCTAATTTATTGAAAAATGTAGAAAATAGATTACATTTGCGCATGGCTTTTCAGATGAAGTTCATATTCCGCACGTCTATTGAGCTCGATGACATAATCCAGGCAGTAAGCGAATTGCTCAACTGAAGGAATATAAATTCATGTAGAGTGATGTTTTGTAGATGTTTTGTGTTTCGTGATTTTTTAGGTCACTGAAGTTTGTGTGTGCCACAACTTCACTATACACATTAGATTTTTGAACGGCACTGTTTTTCCCATAGTTAAGGAACTATGAATGTTTGCATCGAGACTTCAAGAGTTCTGGATGTAAGGAAAAAGACAATCTAAAGTGGCCCTTGAAAAAAATGCGTCTTTGAGACAGCAAAGAATATGTAATACCTCATAAAATGAATGGTGTCTCAGTAACGGTATTCTAGATTGACACATGAAATTGGCGACGGCTCAGAAACGAGTCTAGAGTTGCACTAAACCAGACTGATGTCTCGGAGACATAGGGGAGACCGGGGTTAGTTGTTACATTTTTTTTCAATATTTTTTACGCTACTCTATTTCAATTATTTACACGCGTGAAACTTTAAAATGCATCTAGATTGTTTAACATTCATGACATATTTTTTTTGAAAAGAGATTAGAAGCCACTACACCAAAATATTTCAAGTTTTTTGAATAGATGTAGATTGTAACAACTTACCCCACCACGGGGCATGTTGTTACAGTATATGGGTTTAGTTGTTACATGAGATATATTTTAGTAATGAAATGAATTTTACACGTTTTCTGGTTTATTCTGTTAAATTTTAAAAATTCTTAACCACGTTAAAAATCAAAAACTTTTTGGCTTTACAAATTTACTTCATTAATTCTAATAAACTGTCATCATCATTATCATTGTCCGCGAGTTACAATTTTCACAATCATATAATTTGAAAAACTTAGCACATCGGTCATGTGCCCATTTGTCACAATTACGACATTGAAGCCGTTTAGTTGTTTTTTTGGATTCTGAGTACGGTTTAGAGTACTCTATGCAGAACCAGTGTTCATCATCTTCATCCAAAGGATGCACTGTTTGGACGCACCTTTTTGCATTTTCTTTTTGCCTTTGTGTGTGTTGATTTCTTCTCTGTTAGACACAATTTCCTTTTCACAGATTTTTGTTTCTCAGCTTTGGCTTGCAAAACATTTTTTACTGGTGTATTTGTTGAAGTGGCTCTGACCTTATGTTTCCGCTTGCGAACCGTTTTCACTTCTGCACTGCCCGCAGCGTTGGAGAAAGACCTATACATTCGAATAATACATGATTTATTATTATTATCATTGTTGTAATTATTATTATTTATTCAACCATACATATTAACAACAAATTAATCATGGAATAAAAAAAGATGAATGAAAGAGATCAGAATTTTTACTATCGTCATCCAACTACAGTACTTGATATGACTTAAATCATGCAATAACACAGATCAGAAATACTACTCACCACCACTAGCATTTTTCATCTTACTGCAGAATCCCTCCAGTGTCATGAAATTCATCAGCTGCCTTTCGTAATGAACTACCTGCAATTACTTCTTTAGTCACATCCAGGTATGTTTCTTTAGGTGTTTTGCAGCTGTCCGTCTTGTTTTTATAGTCCCCCGCCATATCACATTTAAAAAGAAAACATGAAATTAAATTAAAACTTGCATGGGGCAAGTTGTTACTTGTAACAACTAACCCCATCAAAATTGTAACAACTTACCCCATGCGATGTCACTTTAGTTATTGGCACATATTACTGGTATTAAATCTTTGTATAAAACTTTTAAATATGTTAGCCATTACTTAAAAATGTAGGCTTTCACGCGTTATAGAAATAAATTCGTTATCTGCAACGGCTTCGCCAGAAATAGAAAAATAGCAGCGGGAAGAAAAATTACTTCCAGACTCTAAAAACCGTTTTTCTTGAGCAATCTCCATGCTACTTGACTGCAAGCACTCCAGTGATTGTCAGGGAATGCAGATGGGTGAGTGCTATCATCTACTGCAAGGAAAGTCAGTTTCTCCTGGCGGTTACTTTTAAATTCGAATGTAACAACTTACCCCGAGTAACAACTAACCCCTGTCTCCCCTACAAAAATCTGTAATGGCTGATAACTGGATTTATGTTTCGGATAGGAATCTAGAAGGACAAATAAAATAAATGACGCCTCAGAACCGTTAAGGTTCTATAATTAAAGAGGGTTTCGGAAACATGTCTGAAAAAACACTGGATACAAATCACAATTTGGACACACCAAAATATTCAATGGCTTATTAAATAAATGGTTTCTTGCCAATGCCTAAATGCTAGTATAAGCCAAATTAGTAAAACATACTGTAAACCTTTTCTACCACTAAATGATTTTATTGAGTGTGTCGAGGGGTTAATATTTCCCCATAAGCTAATTAGTTATTTTAAAAGCAAATGAGTCAATAAGAAGCAAAGGGATGTAAAGGAACATTTTTAAGTTTAGAGTAAAAAGCGTTTAAAGATAAGGTCGTATGTATGTAGGTTTTAATTGAGAAAATTTTATAAATCATGCTATATAGCAGAACATACCAGGGTTACTAGTACTATATCTTGCCCCAAGACAGATGAGAGGTTCACCGACCCTTTGTGCTGGTTATCTCTAAATTTTTAATTTTGCCACTTGCATCCTTTGCTTCTTACTGCCTCATGAGTAGGTATCGTTGGATTGTAACCGAAAATTCTACAAGTACTTTTACTCGTTTTTAATCGTAACTTCTCGAAAAAAGAAGGACCAAGTAGAAATGGTCGCTTCTTGATTTTGCTCAGTGTTTGGACTGGCATGACTATCTTTTAGAGACTGCAGAGTTACCTGTTGGTGGTTCAAACAACTTCGTTTTTATTATTTAATTCATCTTTCCCTCTCCTGATTACAGCATGTATCAACTTTTGTTTCGTTAGGATTGTCCCTCCAAGCTACAGACGGTTCCAAATAGACACATTTATGCTGTAACCACCCGGTATACTTGCACTTTACTTTTCATTTAAAGTTATTGGTAATCAACATTATGTGTTACTTGAGGCTTGAAAAAGTAATCACATTTTTCCAAAAGGCGTTTTAATTACTACCTAACTAATTATTTTTAAAGGCTGCCTTATTGTCTTAAACAGTAACACGAATTAAAACTAAGCCAGAGCGAGATTGAGCCAGAAACTAAGGTGAAAAGTACATGCAATATCATCGACATCAGGAATATTTTCTAGTAACTATTACGGTAAAATGGAGTGTTTGCAGTACAGATTTTTTTTAACCATAAAAGGTACGGGATAAAGTAAGCGATAGCAATGCCAATTTGTACACCACGTGACTTATAGTGTAAGGCGCATATTTCTTCATCTCCATTCACTTTCCGAGGCCCACTTATAAGGTGGATAGCGAAGCGATCTCGATTCACGACTGCGCATGTTCGAACCCGACTGCGTGCGTCTTATTTTTTTTGCTCAGTACAACTAGCTACAGCATTCTTGTATTTTCCACCGTTAAATTTAACAGTATAATAGGATTTTACGAAAAAACTATTGGCAACATGCATGCCAGTAACTTTTATCATAAAATTTCAGGAAAATTTTAAACTGTGTAATATCATCTCAGCTTCAATGAGATGAAATTTGCATCCATGTCGGTCTTTAACCTTTATAGACTGAAAGGTCCATAACCATAAGATGGACGGAACTGGAGTCTCTGGAGGTCAAAATCGACTGTCGCTACATAGCAAGTACCTTATTCTACATATATTTTGACGATGTTCACTTGAACAGCTTCTTTTGGCGTAATATATTTTAATCCAGCTATTAAAATCAAAAAAGCAAAAAAAAAAATCACAGACTTGGATTTTTGACTTCATTGTCAAATTGTTTTTCGCAGAAGATAAATAAAAAAAAAATAAATAAATAAAAACACACAAAATTAGAAAGTTTTGTTCAAAAAAGACTTGTCTTCAGTTGCCTGCTAGAGGGCGCTCGGAGCGAGTTTCAGGACAGAACTTTATATACGAACTGAGAAGTAGTGTAGTAGCAAGTAGCGCAACTGTGTGTACGCGTCTAGTCTGTTTGTGTATAAGTGTACTACTAGAATTTAGAACGAAGTATGTAGTTTTCAATATACATATTTAAAATCACTAAATTTGTTGAGTGAGTTTTTTCACCAGAGATAAGGCGTGAATTGCAGCCACTTAGAATGTCTTGACGAAGCAAGCTCTCCCCGGGAAGAAACACGACAGAATGAGGTAGGAGTTTCAATTTCAGTATTGTTTATGACTACTTAATTCTGAAAATAGTAAAATAAATTTTTACATGGCATCCCTGCCGGAACCCGAGAGCTTGCTATATTAATGATATGATATATATGCATTATTAGAATATCATAACTTTAAATTTTGAGACATATGATTATATATGATATAATTGCATTACTGGAATATCTATATATATAATTCTCTTACGTGCCGGCAAATGAAGGGGTGAATTTCTAAACCTCTGTTGGCAACACTTCGCCGATAAATCATGTAAACAAACTTCTACGTTGTTTTGAAATCTTGAATCACAGAATACTCAACGAACTTTTTTTTTTTTTTGAGATGAGTTTGAGTCGGGCTGTGGCCCATTTCAACCTTAATCAGCAAAGAAAAGCTCAAAGAAGGCAGGAAACCGTTCTTGAATCCAATTTAAGACGAGCCATTTCCAGAGTTGTATTCTCTGATTCGCTGCCGATAATTTTTAGCGGCTGGGGAATTTTCAGTCAGCAGTTCCTTCAACAGATCAGGTGCGTCACACAATGCCGGTAACCGCACCTTTCCGTCATGGCAACATTTAGTATATTTATTTGCAGTATTACGCTCTTTCTGCCAATAAAGAGCACCACAAAATTCGCATTCTTCACACATTGCTCCACAATCATGTTCATCGGCAATGTTGTTTTGAACGCGTAGGCGCTTTGAGCGTCGTCTATTCTCTGCTTCAGTACGACAGTTCAGTTCAAAATGAATAACCGAGAAAGAATTTACTTTATTCCTTTTATTCTCAGCTGAAAGGTTTCGCCAAATTTGTTTAGGGTTATAGTAGTTTTAGTATTGTGCAAGCAAAGTAGCCTTGGCGAGTTTTCGCGTTTTTAGTTAAACCATTTTTTGTTCGTGACGTGGCAAGGATTCAGAATAACAACAAGAAGGACAAACGTTTGAGAAAATATGTTTGGTGCTCTCTGAGCCTGTTTTTAGTCATGGCCAGCTCTATGTGGCATTATCAAGAACAAGATCTTTTGAAGCAGTGTCAGTTGTGGCTCCCAAACGGGACATTTTTAATTGTGTATATGAGGAAGTTTTCTCAGATTAGAATATATAAGAGTGTAAATATGTAAATATATAAGAGTGTAAATAATGTAAATACATCCCTCGGGGGAGCCTGTAACCCCTAGAGGGCGCGTCCCCAGGTGGCGGATAGGGGAATGCCTTCATTGGTTTTCCAATGGGTGGTAGAAGGGAAATAAAATACCTTCCGCGGACCAACAGGTAGAAGTGCAATCTCTCCAAAGCAATGACAGACACTTTTGTATCTATAATGGTAAAGTTGTGCACATTGCCAAGGCAGTCATCTTACATACAGCAAAGTTAAACTGTCGAAAATCTGGCTAAAGCAGACAAATTAACATTATGAACGTAATTTTCATATTGGTTAAATGGATGGTGACCTAAATGCAATTACCAACTTTAATTTTTACGGAAAATTTTAGCTAGGCTAATGTATTGGCATACAGCGAGCGAGCGAAGCGAGCATGGATCGCGAAGCGATCCACAGGGAACTGCGTAAGCAGTTCCGGGGGTTGGCGAGCGATAGCGAGCAGGGGGCGATAGCCCCCTAGTCATATTTTAAATGTTGAGATGAATGATTATATATGATATATTTTGTATAATAATTTGAATATTGTATTAAAATTGAAATTGATAAGCGCCTGCAATATGACTCAGAAAAAGACACCAAAATCAATTGAGAACGCTCAACACATTGAATTACTGAAAAGAAAAAGAACTACATTACGATCTTCAATTACTAAACTATTAAACAAGATTGAAATAGAAATTAAGAAAACCGAAGTAACGGAAGATAGCGAACTTGATCTTTTCTTAGAACAATTGAATGATAAATTTGAATCGCTTAAATTGGTGGATTCAGATCTAGAACAATTATGGTATCTTACGGAAGTAGATAAGGAACTAGAATCAACAGAAGAATATCGAGAAAAAATAATAACCTGGAGATTCAAAGCAAAGAAATACATGAATTTAAATCAATCGACTGTTCAGTCTAAACACCTGAATACGGAATTTAACGATAATTCAACTGCTAGCGTTAACATCCCAAAACCAGATTTAACTATTTTACCGACATATGTAAAACTTCCGCGGCTCACTATTGAAACCTTTGATGGTGATATTTGTAAGTGGCCAGAATTTTGGTCAAGGTTTAAAACTGCCGTTCATGAAAATTACAACCTATCGAATGTCGAGAAATTTTCCTATTTAAAGTCATATTTATGTAAAGATGCGGAATTGGCCATTTCTGGTTTATCAATAACGGAAGAAAATTATTTTAAATCTATTTCAATATTGGAATCGCGTTTTGGAAAGAAAGACTTGATTATCGACAGGCACATGGCGAATTTACTTAGTTTAGAAAGTTGTAGAAACTCTAGAAATGTTCTTGCTTTAAGAAGATTGTATGATAAATGTCAAGTTGAAATTAACGCATTAAAAAGTCTAGGAATTGAGCCAGATAGCTACGGAACATTATTATTTCCCATTTTAATTCGAAGTATTCCAGGCGATTTGGCCTTGGACTTTAACAAAAACCATGAGGCCCAAGAGAATAAAATTACCGACCTAATTAATTTTCTAAAGAGAGAAGTAGAATCTCGCGAACGCATGATACTCATAACTCAGCCAAATGAAACCAAAACTTTTCCCGAATCTTCACGGCCATGTGGTAATTCTTTCCCCCCGCGCGGAAATGAAGTCGTAAACAACAGGAGATCTTCGGAGAGTGGGGCAAGAAATAAAGCTCAAATCGAAAGAATAAAAAATTCCACTGCTAGTGAATTATGTGCATACGATAACAACTCAAAATCTAAATTATGCCTTTTTTGCCGGGAAGCATCGCATTCTAGCATTAATTGTGGTTTTGCAAAAAGCTTGTCACTTGAAAAAAGGAAATCAATGCTGATTAAAAAGGGCTCTTGTTTTCGGTGTTTGGGCATCGGGCATTAGAGTGCTTCATGTAAGGCGAAAGTTAAATGTAATATTTGTGGGAGAAGACATCTTGACATTATGTGTTGGGATGAAAATAAACGCTCCGACATTAATGAAGATAAACCAAACAAACGTTCTGAAATAAATGAGAACACAACACTTGCGAATAACGAATGCTCTAGGGAAGTTTATTTTCAAACTTTAGTTGTGTACATTAAAGAAAATAATTTGAAACATTTTTTAAGACTAATTATCGATTTAGCATCCCAAAGGTCTTACATTTCAAAATTTGCTGCAAGAAAAATGAAATTAACTGGATTAGGAGAGGAATACGTGAGTCATGGGTTATTTGGGGGAATTACACATGCGGAAACGCATCAACGATACCTCATTAATCTGTCAAGTATTGATGAAAGCTACGACTTTGAATTAGAAGTTTTAGATCAAAAGAAAATTTGTGCTTCTCTGTCTAAAATGACTGATCCTCATTATTTAAAACGATTGAAGGATATGAATATTCAACTTAGTGATGCAGCGATAAATGAAGATTCCTGCTTGCATGAAAAGAATCCTAACGAAATTAATTTGCTTATTGGTGCTGATTACGCTGGTAAATTGTTAACAGGAAATATAAAACATATTTCAGGAAGCTTGGTTGCGGTAGAAACTCGACTAGGGTGGACTATCATGGGTAAATCTGATATAGAAACCACAGAAACAAATAGTTCAATGTTAGTATTTTCACTACATGTAAACAATGCGAAGATTACAGATCTCTGGAATTTAGACACCTTGGGAATTAAGGATGATTGTACGAAACGTACTCAAATAGAAACCCAAGAGCTTGCCTTAGAACATTTCAGAAAAACAGTTAGTAGGGACAGTAGAGGAAGATACAAGGTTAATTTACCCTGGTTAGATCAACACCCTCCTTTACTTGACGACAACAAAGAGTTAACTCGAAAAAGACTCAAGCATACAGTAAGGTCCCTAAAATCGAAGAATCGATTAACAGAGTATCAAGAGGTTTTTTACCAGTGGGAAAAAGAAGGTATCATTGAGGAAGTCCCTATTGGAAAAAAATCCTAAAACCAGTATCCAAATGATACCGGACCCAGTATGATCTGTACTGGAAAAAAGAAAATCATACCGGAAATTTAAATTCCGGTATGAAATCTTACTGGAAATTTTGAAACCGGTATCAATTTATACTGGAAATTTCAAAACCAGTATGAATTTAATCTGGATTTTTTTATACCGGTTTTCAAACATACTGGAAATTTTGAAACCGGTATCAATTTATACTGGAAATTTTGAAACCAGTATCAATTTAATCTGGATTTTTTATACCGGTTTTTAAGCATACTGGAAATTTTGAAACCGGTATCAATTTATACTGGAAATTTTGAAACCAGTATCAATTTAATCTGGATTTTTTAATACCGGTTTTTAACATACTGGAAATTTTGAAACCAGTATTAATTTAATCTGGATTTTTTAATACCGGTTTTTAACATACTGGAAATTTTGAAACCAGTATCAATTTAGTCTGGATTTTTTAATGCCGGTTTTTAAACATACTGGAAATTTTGAAACCAGAATCAATTTAATCTGGATTTTTAATAGTGGTTTTTAAACGTACTAGAAATTTTGAAACCTGTAACTAACCACACTGGAAATTTAAATGCCAGTATGAAATCTTACGGGGGAATTTTGAAACGAGTATCAATTTAATCTAGATTTTTTAATTCCATATTACCCCGAAAAGCGAGGTTGACCAGCATGCCGGAAATTTGAATCTTTCGGCATGCCAGATAATTTAAGGTTTATTTTGCAACAAAACTAAAGTTAATTTCCCCATACAGTTCCTATCAAAAAGCATACCATTGTTACACTCGCTCACAGGTCACTAATACAT